>NW_015173196.1:5207-13467 GCF_001447785.1 Gekko japonicus | reverse complement strand
CCTGCCTGGCCTGCCCAGCACCATTGGTGGCGGCTGCTGCCAATCCCCGCCGCTGCCAGGCCACTTCCTGGCCGGGGACCGCAGGAAGGGCTTGGCCCAAGCGGCGGCTCTGGCTCAGAAAGGCTCCCTGGGCGGGCAGGTGGGCAGGAGGCGGCAGCGGGGAACGAAGCCCTCTCTCGGCCGGCCCTGCTGCTGGGACCCAGCTGGGAGGTCTCCAAGCCCCACCGGGAGGTTGGCATCTGAGGGGGGCACCACGAGGCAGCCTGGCCTAGGGCTCAGAAACCCCTCGGGCTGGCCCTGTCTGAGGGGGAGCACCCCCATTCCCTCAGTTCTTCACCAACGTGTTGTGAAGATCGTTCCTCTATAGCTCATCTGTGACTGTGTGTGTGACACAGAGTGTTGGACTGAATGGGCCGCTGGCCTGATCCAATATGGCTTCTCATGTTCTTAAGAGTTTTTTCTTGGGGAGATTTTATTCTTCAAAACTCTGTAAAGAATTGCCTTTGAGACCATACTGCCATGTCTGAAAAACCCCTTTTCAAAAAATGTTGGAACTCTGGGTTGGAACCTACAAAACCACCATGTCAGGTCAGACCTCAGGTTCATTGGGTCCAGCACACTATTGCCCACAGTATAGCCCCAGCAAGCCCACAACCAGAGCACGACACCCTGCTTCAAATCTGCATTGTCAATTTATGGTTTCTGTTTTGGAATCATTTATTTATTTAAGGCATGACCCAGTCAAATTTGGACACTTATAATGCCATTGATTGATGGGACTTGAAAATACTTGTCTATATTTATTTGGCACATTTTTATCTCCCTGCAAGGAGCTCAGGATGGCATAGATATTTTTTCCCTGTCCTCCATTTAACCAGTGCAACAACCTTGTGAGGTAGACTAGATTGAGAGAGAATAACAGACTCAAGGCCAGACAGCAAGTGTTATGGCCAGCAGGGAGCTGAATCTGGGTTTCCACAAACTTAGTCCGGTGCTTTAACCACTATCCCACACTTAGTCCCTTTGACTGGATTCTGGCCTTGCTTAGATAAACTATATCATGGAGTTTAATGCCCTTATGGAGGATTTAAAAGGGAAGAGCTATGTTGGTTTTGCAGGCTGCAGTGCATATGAACTAGTCACTGTTTTCCTATCGCATATTTTTTCCTAGGGGAATATCTTGTTGAGAGTCACCAAGAAGAACTGATTCGCTGTGCTGTAGCTGTGGATGTTGTAGTAGAATTTCTGAAGATCTATGCTGTGATAACATTTCATCAAATGCAAGACATCAAAGGTACCAGTCAACAGCAAATGCAGAAACTCTATGAACTGATGCCAAACTGGACAGCTTCCAAGAAAGATGAGATGCATAAAACCCTGAGGAAAACAAACAGTCGACTTCTTAAACAGCTGCAAGGTAAATATAATGAGAAGGGACATTCATGTGCCACTGCATCCCGAGGCCATTTCTTCCTCTCCCCAAACTGGAAAAAAGCATTGCACTTACACAGTTGCCAATTCCTCACCTACCAGTATGCAACCTGGGCTGCTCCAGGGAAGGTTCAGCGGCTCCTACAGCACCAGCTAACGTACAGAGAGTGTGTGGAATTTGCGATTTCTCCAGGCTGCACTTATTAAAAAACACTTTTTGAAATCTTTAAAGGAGAGACGTAGTCATTTTCCTCGGATTCTGAGGTCCTACCCCTGTGTCCGACCCATTATAAAACACAAAGACAGGGAATCAGGATGCATACTTCCATGTTTATATTTATTTTAAGTATTTATATCCCAGTTTTCTTCCTGAAGGGAACCAGAGTCTCACAGCAACGAAAATACAGCATAAACCAAATAATCCCTTTATAGGTCTTGGAATTAAAAGCTACCTTGGATTTGCAGTAGATTTCCATAATTGTGTTATATTTTTTTCTGAGAAACATTCTTCAAAGGTATTGGCACAAAAGTGCTGTGTAACTAGCAGTTCTGGGTGGATGTGGCTAAATGTAATATGAAAGTGAAAAACTACAAACTGCATTTGCAGGGGATGATTTGTGGAAGAAGAGGTCTCTGTTGAGGTAAGGTATACAGACAGTATAATGATGGCTGAGGTGGGAAGATTGGGAATTGGTATATAGTCGTAGCTTTATTATCTCCTCCTGTTTACTGTCTCCAGCTGTTATTTATTGTCTGCTTGTATAACTGAATACTCAAGTCACTCCGTTTATGGATAATTATTTATAAATCTTCTTTGTGGTCATCTGTGCATTCACACCAATGGGATCTAGTGCGCCTGCGCTGGATCGAATCGGTGCTGTAGCAAGCTCTCTACAAAGGATTTTCACGCCCATCCCCTCAGGCAAGCGCAGGATGCCACTGCGCATGCCCAAAGGGGCGGGCGCGGACATCCCGCCAGTTCTTTTCCTACCGCCGCGTTGGAAGGACTTGTTTTACCTTGCTCCGTTTGGATCGCTGTAGTAAAACCGGTTTTTCTTCACCTTTTTGTTGTTTTCTTATCTAAAAAAAAAAAGATTTTCGGTTATTTTCTCGTCGGCTTCTGAGGGGACTTTTACCTCAGGCCTTTGGGCCTCTGAAGGGACTTTTACCTCAGGCCTTTGGGCCTCTGAGGGGGCTTTCTCAGGCTGTTAGGCCTCTCTATTCCCTTTCCCCCCTCCCCTCCCCTTCCACCGGTTTTCCTCCGCATGGAAAAAAAGGGAAAGAAGTGGGGATTTTTTCCCCCCCCCCCAATGGACACAATCTTTGCTTACTTTGCCTGGGCGAATCTCACGAGCCAGAGACTTGCCATCATTGTGCCAAATTTTCTAATCAAACGAAGAAAAACAGAGCTGCTCGTCTGAAAGTAGCGTTGTTAGAGTCTGCACTCAATCCGGCGCCCACAATGGAAGATCAGCCTTCGACGTCGAAGACGGCTGTCGATACCGGGCCCTCAACATCGAAACACTCGGCGTCGAAACCATCTGCGTCAATCAAGGAGCACGCAAGTACTAAACAAAAATCCGCAAAAAAGCTTGCCTCCAAAACAGCTAAACCATCGAAGAAGGGGAAGGAAGGCACTCCGCAGCATGCCCCAGGGCAACCTATGGTGCAGCCGGTAGTATCGGTATTGGAGCTACCACCTCCTCCACAGATACCGCCTACCCCCTTACTGTCTGCGACGGTCCGAGAACCACAGCCTGGATCTGTCGGTGCCGACGCGGTGGAACTCGTTAGTCACCAGATAGGTGCAGAGTTTCCCCCCGCTCCCTCTGACTCATCGGCATCGATGCTTTTAGACGCCTTCGAGACCGACGGCCATCGACGTCGATCCATCGCCTCTGACGTGGAACGCTTTCAGCCATCTCCTCACATGCATGCTATCGATATCGATGCTTCTGATGGTAGACACTCAGCCTTTGGACATGCTCTTGTGTCATCTCTGGGACGTTCAAGGGCTAGAAGCCGCTCTCCTGGAGCATACAGACCACCTCATCCACCGATGTCTTGGGATGAGAAGCAATTGCGTTATTTGTATGGGCCATACCATCCTCCAATGCCATGGTTGACCCCGCATAACTATTCAAATTGGTACCGCTGTTCTTACCGTTCAGGACGTAGATCTAGGTCCCCTATTAGATCAAAGCCTTCCGCCACGGTTTCGCGTGCTCCGGCGTCTGAGGGGGCTCCTCGAGATCCTACTCCTCCTCAGCTCAGTCTGGAGCATATGCCTAAAGTGACTATGTCCCAACTTCAATCGGTTGCGCCTCCAATTCCATTGGTGCCTATGAAGCCTCAGCTTGACGCAGAGTTATTGGACTCATCCAACGTTCCTGACGACGAGTCAGACTCTGATGCTTCAGAGCTGTCCACTTCTCCAGACCACGCCTCTCCAGCCCCAGATGTCTCTTCTGACTTGCCCATATCACCATCTGATAATTTGACATCCTATACGGATCTAATTAAGAGGATGGCCACTTCGTTAAAACTTTCAATAATCCAGGAACCTCCTCAGTCTTCCGATTCTCTGTTCGATATAGTTCAGTTAGACGCTTCATCTGTAGTGGCTCTTCCCATCTCTTCTGTTCTACTTGAAGTCTATGTGGCACAAGCCATCTTCTGCTCCGGTTTCGTCACGAAAATTGGACCACATGTATAAGGTTCAGGGTTCCGAAGCGGAATTTTTGCTCACGCATCCGACTCCCAACTCGATGGTCATCACGTCCTCCTCAAAGTCTAGGAGAACACACACCACACCCTCAGACAAGGAGGGGAGGAAGCTGGATGCTTTCGGCCGTCGTGTCTATTCGACAGGAGCTCTAGCGGTCAAAGAATCTACATATTTGGCCTGCATGAGTCGTTATCAGTACTCCCTTTGGGACCAATTTATGGAACTTCTCGCTCACCTCCCAGAGGACAAGCAGCATCGGGCGAAACAGCTTCAGATGGAAGGCCAGAATGTGACTAAGCAACAACTCCGGACGGCTAAGCACGTACTGGAAGCTTCTCCTAGGAACATGGCATCGGCTGTGGCCCTGAGACGCCACTCCTGGTTGCGGAGTACCTCTCTCCCAATTGACACAAGATCACAGGTTGAGGATATGCCTTTTGACGGCCTAGGTCTTTTTAATGCTAATACCGACACTACCTTGCAGGAACTGGACAAAAGCATTAAAGCTTCTAGGGCACTGGGCATTTCGTCTTCAGCCAGACAACAAGCCCGATCACATACTTGGTCAAGACCGTGGCAGAGGCGACCGCCAGCACACCAATCGCCTGAGTCCAGATGGAGGCCGCGTGCCTACTCTGGTAACCAGAGATCCAATTACCAGAAGACTAAATATGGCCCCACGCAGCAATCCACCCGTGGTAAGCAGCCCAAGCCTTCCAAGCAGGGATTTTAACCTCCCTGTACCCCAGTCAGCGCCTACCCGCCTTTATCCATATCTCCAGACCTGGCGTCTAATAACATCAGACGAATGGGTCCTCTCCATCTTGACGAGAGGTTACAAACTTCAATTTCAACAGACCCCTACTGTACCGGTCATCGTCATTACTCCACCCTCCCCACCCTTCCTTCAGCAGGTGTCCCTCCTTCTGCAAAAGGGAGCTATAGAACGTGTGCCACCGCACCTGCAGGGAAAGGGATTCTACTCCCGGTATTTTACAGTACCGAAGCGAGACGGGGGACTTCGTCCCATTCTAGATCTAAGAGGACTTAATCATTTTATACGTTACCACCATTTCCGCATGATTTCTCTCCCCCATATCCTGCCACTACTTCGCAGAGGAGTCTGGATGGCCACCCTGGATCTGCAGGATGCTTACTTCCATCTATCCATCCATCCTTTCTACCGACAATACCTCCGTTTTGCAATTGGAGAGCATCACTTGCAATATACAGCTCTTCCGTTTGGCCTCTCCAGCGCACCCAGGGTGTTTACGAAGACGATGGTAGTCGTCGCAGCCTTTCTTCGTCTGAAGGGAATTTCCATCTTTCCGTACATAGACGACTGGCTGCTAGTCACTTCGTCAAGACACGTCTTAGTTTCAAAAGTCCAGCGCACGCTTTCTCTTCTGAGCCACCTGGGTCTACGGGTCAACCAACAGAAATCACATCTCCGACCCGTCCAACGGATCCAATATATAGGTGCAGTACTGGACTCAGACGCCTGTATGGCCTACCTGCCTATCGACAGGGCACAAGACATCATTTCCCTGACAACGCTACTTTCCACTCAACCCACCACCACAGCCTTCCACATCCAGAGGCTGCTCGGGCTCATGGCAGCAACGACAGCGGTCCTCGTTTTTGCGAGGCTAAACATGCGACAGCTGCAGCTATGGTTTCTGCGTCATTACGATTCATTGCAAAACGCCCATTCCGTGACTTTGTCTCTGCCTCCTCACGTACGGGAATCTCTGCGGTGGTGGGCCACTCCATCCAATCTACTGCAGGGAGCGCCTTTCCATCCTCCGTCTCCAGAGATAGTCATAACTACGGACGCCTCCATGATGGGGTGGGGTGCGCACGCCAGGGGCATCTCTATCGGAGACAAGTGGGATGCTTCCACGAGACGGCATCACATCAATTTCCTAGAGCTCTTAGCAGTTCGGCACGCAGTGACCAGCTTTCTGCCTTTAATAAGAGGGAAGTGTGTGTCTATCCTTACGAACAACACCACGGCATTTTCCTACATAAACCGGCAGGGTGGTACGGTCTCCATGTGTCTCTGCAATCTGGCAATCGACTTG
The DNA here is from genome assembly GCF_001447785.1 of Gekko japonicus. Taxonomy (NCBI): domain Eukaryota; kingdom Metazoa; phylum Chordata; class Lepidosauria; order Squamata; family Gekkonidae; genus Gekko; species Gekko japonicus. The sequence goes on along the minus strand of NW_015173196.1, from coordinate 7,224 downwards.
TGGAACCTCTGCAGAATCAACAACATCTTTCTGGTGGCAACTCACATACCGGGACGTCTCAACGTGGAAGCGGACCTCCTAAGTCGCTCTGGTTTCAGCCTTCACGAATGGGGAATAAAACATACTTACCTCCTTCCGCTCTCCAGAGCTGGGGGAATCCCCAAGTAGACGTCTTTGCGACGAGACACAACAAAAAATGCCGCCTATTCTGCAGCCGAGGGGGCTTCGACTCACAGTCCCTAGGGGACGGACTGCTCTACCCTTGGTCCACAGGAAAGCTGTACATGTTTCCTCCCCTGCCTCTGCTCCTCCAAGTCGTGCGGAGGATTCTCAAGGAGATTGCGGACGTAATTCTGGTGACACCGTGGTGGCCCAGACAGCCTTGGTTCTCGACGCTGCTCGAGCTGTCTCAGGGAACGTTCCACCACTTTCCGCGGGTCCCGGACCTTCTCTGTCTCCCCGACTCACCAGTGCTTCACCACAATGTGAGCCAGCTGAAGTTGACAGCATGGCGGATACTATCACATCCTTCTCCGCTCGTATAGCCAATATACTGTTACATTCGAGGAAGCTGTCTACTCGAAAATCTTACCAATATAAGTGGAAGAAGTTTTGTACCTTTCTGGAGACTGACACTCGTCAGGCCACCACGGCTGGCCTGGAGAAAGTTTTTTCCTTTCTTTTGTCCCTCGCTGACTCGGGGCTTTCCCACTCCTCGCTGCGGGTGTATTTGGCCGCGTTATCGGCATTTCACGTTCGAGTTGATGGATGCACGTTGTTTACTCATCCACTTACTAAACGTTTTCTGAAAGGTTTATTGAGGATCCATCCTCCTGTTAAATACCCTGTTGCTCCATGGGACCTCCCTCTCGTCTTACGCCAACTGACAAGGAAACCCTTTGAACCTCTCGCCACGTGTGGGCTGAGACTTCTTACCTGGAAGACGGCCTTCTTAACTGCCATCACTTCGGCTCGGCGGGGGGGAGAACTATTAGGTTTTAGGCATGACCCACCCTATCTCTCCATTCTTCCGGATGGTATCCGCTTGGTGCCGGACGTTACTTTCCTGCCTAAAGTGGTATCGGAGTTCCACTTACATGCTGCAGTTTTCCTGCCTAATTTTTTTCCGAACCCTGTGTCTGCTGAGGAACAGCTCCTCCGTACTCTGGATGTCAAGAGGGCTCTCTTGTTTTATCTTCAGAGGACGCAAGTAACCAGACGAGATCCACATCTCTTCATCTCCTACGCTCCCACTCAACAAGGCACTCTCATCACTTCTCAACATCTGTCTAGGTGGATCGTTGACTTAATTCAGTTATGCTACCAACTTGCGAAGCAACCACTTCCAGGTCCTATCAAGGCTCATTCCACCAGGGCCATTGCGACCTCGACTGCTTTTCTTAAGGGAGTTCCGCTGCAAGACATTTGTTCAGCTGCTACATGGGCAACGCCAAACACTTTCATCAGGCACTACGCCCTTGACGTCCGGAGAAACATTAATACCGCAATGGGACGTCAAATCTTGTCTTCAGCCATGCAATGATCGTCCTGCCAGCACCCTCCTCCAGGTAGGCTGTTGCTCGCTAATCTCCCATTGGTGTGAAGTACAGAGACCACGAAGAAGATAAACAGGTTGCTTACCAGTAACTGGTGATCTTTGAGTGGTCATCTGTGCATTCACACCACCCGCCCTCCTTCCCCGCTGCTGTCAGCTTCTGGCGTCTCCATTGGATGGTGATATGCGGCGGTACTTTGAAGGAACTGGCGGGATGTCCGCGCCCGCCCCTTTGGGCATGCGCAGTGGCGTCCTGCGCTTGCCTGAGGGGATGGGCGCGAAAATCCTTTGTAGAGAGCTTCCTACAGCACAGATTTGATCCAGCGCAGGCGCACTAGATCCCATTGGTGTGAATGCACAGATGACCACTCGAAGATCACCAGTTACTGGTAAGCAACCTGTTTTTCACCCAGCTCCCTGAGGTACGTAATATAAGAACACAAGGGGCAGGACCCGCGATAC
>NW_015173196.1:4841-4974 GCF_001447785.1 Gekko japonicus | reverse complement strand
CAAATCCAACATCAGCGGAAGAAAAGTTATTACACACTTTAGACGTGAAACGCGCTTTCCTGTTCTACGTCAACAGAACACTCCCAATTAGACAAGACTCACAACTATTCGTCTTGTACGCTTCTCCACAGTT
>NW_015173196.1:1814-1990 GCF_001447785.1 Gekko japonicus | reverse complement strand
GCAGTGAATTCCATGTGTTAATCACTCTTTGGGTGAAGAAGCACTTCCTTTTATCTGTTCTAACCTGACTGCTCAGCAATTTCATGGAGTGCCCACAAGTTCTTGTATTGTGAGAAAGGGAGAAAAGTACCTCTTTCTCTACCTGTTCTTTCCCCTGCACAATGTTGTGAACCTCA
>NW_015173196.1:0-1380 GCF_001447785.1 Gekko japonicus | reverse complement strand
CCCTCCCACTCTTGCCCCCCCCAGCACCCAAAAGACAGAGCATCCCTTGCCCCAGACCTAGAGTTCATATAAGAACATAAGAGAAGCCAGTGTTCGATCAGGCCAATGGCCCATCCAGTCTAACACTCTGTGTCACACCGTGGCCAAAAATACCAGGTGCCCTCAGGAGGTCCACCAGTGGAGCCAGGACACTAGGAGCCCTCCCACTCTTGCCCCCCCAGCACCCAAAAGACAGAGCATCACTTGCCCCAGAGCCCCTATCTATACCTTGTGGCTAATAGCCACTGATGGACCTCTGCTCCATATGCTTATCCAGTTCCCTCTTGAAGCCGTCCATGCTTGTAGCCACCACCACTTCCAGTGGCAGTGAATTCCATGTGTTAATCACTCCTGACCAAAGTATGATTAACAGGTACCAGTAGAAGAAATCTACAAGGAGGCAATGTGGATATCCTTTTCTACTTTTCTCCACCATTCCAAAATGAATAGTGATGCATCCATATAGGTAGTTTGAGGATGAATGTGCTTCAACAAGTCCTATCACCCTGATGCTTTTTTATTGGGTTGAGTTACCCAACCCATCTAGGGTGTGGCCCCTGGGTTGGATCCAAGCTACTGTTTTTCAGCATTCTCCTGTGGATTCCCTCCTACGCCAACAGAGAACAGAGCACTGGAGTTTCTTGTTAGTGGATGGAGGGAATTGAGCCCTGGCCAGAATTCTTCGGTTTAGGAGCAGTACCTTGAATTGAAAAGTTAGCCTGATAGCAATTCTTCCCTAGATAGCTGGCTTTTTTCAGGGTGCTTTTCTCATACTGTATTTTTAAAATGTTTGCATGGTTTGCTGTACACACTTTTAGTTAAGCATAAGGTAATACTGTAATTATGTGTCCCAGAACTGGAATAAGTATGAAATTAATTTGCATAGCCCTAGTGGAAGCATTCAACCACTCCAGGACATACTCCAGCCCAGGGCTTTCTTTTTGGAAAAAGAGGTGTCGGAAGTCTCAAGAGGGAAATGAAGTTCTCCAGTGGTCCTGGGATTGGAACAGTCCAGACTCCTGGGAGTAGGCTCTTCCTCCTACAGCAGGGTTGGTTTTTCACTTTCGATCAAGTCAGGGGGAGGGGCCTTGCCCCTGTAGGAAGCCCAGTTTTTCCAGCCCTGCCTTATGTGCAGGATGGGTCTCTTCAGTGCTCCATTGAGCGCAGCGATCCAGAAGAAGAAGCAGAAGAAGAAGAAAGAAAATAGAATTGGCAGCGGGGCCTGGGAGTGCTCCTCAGACCCGGCATTTAACTCCTCGTTCAGAGCCGCAGTCAGCGGCAGGAGATTGGAGCCAACGGCACCGGGAGAACTCTGGTAGCTGCGGCCGAACAGCAGACTCC
>NW_015173195.1:350453-357602 GCF_001447785.1 Gekko japonicus | reverse complement strand
CTGGAGAAGTTGGCATAACACAACCCTGATTCATTCTTTTAACTTTTTTTTTTGGTGAGTTTCTGAAGTTAGAGTTGTAAAGCTCACGGCCATTGTTTGCATTTTAAATATGCAATGAAATAGGACTGTTATGTAAATAGCTTGAATTGGCCAGGACAGCTCAACATACATGACCTGCTACAGGTAACTCAGGTGTTTACTTTAGTAGAGGAGGGCTGTAGCTCAGTGGCAAAAAATCTGCTTTGCCTGCAAAAGGTCCCAGGTTCAATCCACGGCATCTCCAGTTAAAAGGATCCAGTAAGAGGTGATATGGAAGACCTCTACTTGGAGACTCTAGAGACCTTCTGCCACTTATAATATACAATAACAACTAATACATCAGCATTCAGTATGAGGCAGCTTCATGTGTTCATGGTGTTATCAGCCACAGCAACCATGCTGAACTCCCTTGGTGGATCATGATGGATCATCTCACAGCAGAGATCCCTCTCAGCTATGAAGCTTCCTGGGTGATACTGGGCCAGTCACTCTCTCTGCTCGACCTACCTCACAAGATTGTTGTGAGGATAACATGTGCGAGGGGAGAATCCCTTATGGCATCATGAGGTCCTTGTAGGAAGAGTGGGATGAAAATGAAATAAATTAACATGCAATATGGAGGTCTCACACACAGGTGTATAAGTGGGAAATCTTGTCCAGAGAGCCAGTTTGGTATAGTGGTTAGGAGCGTGGACTCTAATCTGGGAGAACCATCTGTAGTCTACTCTGTCATTCTTGTGGTGTTGAACACCTTTGAAATCTTTATTATAAGGTGAAGGAAACTGATGTCCATGGGTCAGGACAGAAAGCAGAAGGAAGTACTAGTGAAGCCTTTACAGTACTTCATTTTAGAAAAAAGATAACTTAGGGGAGATACAGATGATAAAATTATGAGTAGCATGGTGTAGAAGCTCTGGATAGAGAAATCCCACCTCCCAAATACTAGAACTTGGGGGTTATTGACAGGCAATAGGTTCAGGACAGGCAAAAATTCTTCTTCCCACAATGCATAAGGAACTTGCTGAACTCACTGCCACAGGATATGGTGATGGTCAATAGCTTAGACAGCCTTGAATAAAGATTTGGCAAATTCATGGAGGAAAAGTCCATCAATAGCTATTAGCCATGGTGGCTGAATGATACCTCCATTTTGGGAAGAAGTATATTTCTTAATGTCAGTTACTGAGGGGTAGATTCGGGAGGGGGGTAACAGTGTTGGTCTGAAGCAGAAGAACAAAGTTTGAGTCCAGCGGCACCTTTAAGACCAACAAAGTTTTATTCTAGGTATAAGCTTTTGTGTGCAAGCACACTTCCTAAGATTCCCCCCCCCCCATTACTGGGCGTGGTTGCTGCCAATGGCTGTGGCCTCTTTGCCCTGTTTTAATACTGACGTATCTTGCAACTGGAAGAAACAGGGTGCTGGATTTGGCTGATTATTGTGTTCCGTTTCTTTGTGAGTTCAGCAAGTTCTCCAAAATGTCCTGACGTTAACAGCTTTGTTCAATTCTTGAAAACTGGGGGCTGCAGCTTGCCTTATGGAGTCCATCCATCTCATGCTGGCTCTTCCTCTTTTCCTGTTGTCTTCAACTTTTCCTAGCATTATTGTCTTCTCAGTGACTCTTGTCATAACGTGACCAAAGTATGACAGCCTCAGTTTAGTCATTTTAGCTTCTAGACAGAGTTCAGGCTTGATTTGGTCTAGAACCCATTTGTTTGTCTTTCTGGCAGTACGCAGTAACTGGAAAATTCTACTCCGACATGACATTTCAAATGAATCAATTTGCTTCCTGTAAGATTTCTTCATTATCCAGCTTTCACACTCATACATAGCAATAGGGAATACTGTGGCATGAGTTAATTTGATCTTGGTCACCAGTAACATATCCCTACACTTAAGAATCTTTTCTAGCTACTTCGTGGCTGCCCTTCCCAGTCTCAATCTTCTTCTGATATCTTGGTTGCTGTCTCCCTCTTGGTTGATGATGGAGCCAAGGAATAGAAAATCTTGAACAATTTCAATTTATTCATTGTCAGCAATGTTCCCTCTAAGCTGTGGAGTCCTGTGAGCAGAAATTCTACTTTGTGAGTTACTGGCATTAAAGTTGTGAGCAGGTAGTTTGGCTGCTGCATAAAATTAGTTTGCTCTGGAGCCATCTTTCCTGAGCTAAGACAAAAATGTGTGAGCTGGAGGCTAAAAAACTGTGAGCTAGCTCACACTAACTCAGCTTAGAGGGAACACTGTCAGTCTACAAGTTAGAAGTGCCCTTAACACACACACACACACACACAAAACACACACACACACACACACACACACACACACACTCCGGACAATGAAAAGTTCCAGGGTCTAGGTTGGTTGCTTTTTATGATAAAGAGAGAGTACTGAAGACTTTTGGCATTTTTGTAACATTTCTCTTATTTGCAAATATATAAGTAGAGTACAGGTGAAGGTCAAGAAACACCCCCACAGTTCAGCAGATCACCAGGAAGAGAGACCCTGTACTCATCCCAGCCCTTACAGATAAGCATCTGCCATTGCTTGAGCTATACCCTTGTAACTCCCAGTTGTACCTGCTTACCTCATTCCTTCATGTACTAAGTTTTATGTTTTGCACATCTAACAACAGTTGAAAATGTCTTCCACCCATGCTGAGTAAAATGATTATTCTTTGGATTGTGTGTTGTTTCGAACCGGTCTCTCTTTGTAACAGCTCCAACACACACACACACATTTTCTGTTGTGTAGATAAATCAGGTGCGATGGATGTACACTTCAATGCATCTGGTGAAGTGAGCTCTTATTCAGAGAATATTATGCTGGCATAAATCTTGTTCATCTTTTTAAACTGCCACCATACTCCTGTTTTGCTCTGCTGCTACAGACTAACCCATCTGGAACTGTGTTCTTGCTCCAGCCAGCTCAGAGCTTCTGTCTCTGTTGATTTCCAAACTCAGACCTGTTGCTCCTTTCCTCAAGCAGATTTTCTCCCTCACTTAGCTGGGAGGGCTGACCTTCTACAACCTCTGATGAATACCTTTAACCACAGCCACTGGAAAACCACCTCCTAATAATTATCTCCCACTGAGGAATGTTAACATGAATGACCCCATGGGCTTTGGAGGTGGCCTTCATCTTAAGGGTGTTGGTGTGTACCAAACTGATGTGTCGAATTACAAGGCTGTAACCACACTGGCATCTGAGTAAAGGACTTCTGTCTTTTCTCGGGACAAAATGAACTGGTGTAGAAAACAACAGTCACATGGTGCTTAAAAACGTTATTTTGTTGATTGATTCAAGGTTGTCCTGGTAAAATTGTGCAACCTCCCACTAGTCTTTTGATGTCATGGCTGTTTCTTCATTAGTAAGGTCATTTGTAGTGAATGGCTTTCATTAGCTTGTTGCTCCCCGCCACACAAGAACCATTGACTACAGCCTAGACTTAACAAGAATGTAGAGTTTGTGAAATAAATATTCATGGGGGAAAGAGTTCTGGCAGGGTTTTTCTCTTCTGGTGAGTCTACACCGCAAGTGAGACAGATATGGTGTGGATCAACTGTGAGTGACAAGGGTCCCAGAACAGAAGTGATCCATGTAGGAAGCATTGCTGGCCCTTTCATAAAGGCTCTTTTCTCTCTGTACTGAAACATGCTTGACACATGGTTAACTGAAATCGTGATGAAGTTAAGATGTCAGGTTTACATAGCATGGGAAATGCTTCTAGTCATTGCTGCAAAAAAGAAATTATAATAAATTGTTGAATTTAAAATGTGCTAGATGAAATTGAGTCCATCTATGGCTTTATGGCTACCTTTCCACCTGCCCCCAAACTCCATGCAATGTAAATACTATCAAGCTTGTTTCAGAGAAGGCAAAAAAGGAGATCTGCATTCTATAATATAGATTTACTATAGATCCAGGTGGGCAGCCATGTTGCTCTGAAGCAGTAGAACAAATTTTGAGTCCAGTGGCACCTTTAACACCAACAAAGGTTTATTCAAGGTATGAACTTTTGTGTGCATGCACTCTTCTTCAGATACAGTGAAATGGAAATAGAAATGACAGTCATACGTATAGAGGGTGGGCAGTAGATCAGCATACAGAATAATGAAGATGTTTTTAACAGAATAAAAGAATAACAAGCTTAGATTATATGGCTGTCATCTGTTTGGGTTCAACTAGGGGGGAGAATATAACAAGGAAATAAATGTGTCAGAATTGGAGGTTGATGTATCCTGAATAGTGAGAGTCTGTTTCTGAAGTACTTCTTACCTGAGGAAACACTGATAACGACATTGTTTAGAAAATTTTCATGGAAAAACAATCATTTTATGGAAAATTGAGACAGACTGCCCTTTCCAAGCCAAATTTAGAGGAAATATATCAGAATCCAAAATAAATGAGATGGTTAATAGGACTTAATTTAGTGCTGATTGACACTTACTGGAATTGCTATTACCTGGATTTCAGGGTGGAAGATAAGGTTGCAAGAAACACACATGAATTCTGCAAGCATTGTAAGGGCTGAAAGCCTGGTTTACTGAATCAGTTTTTAAAGGCTTGCCATGCTTATATTATGGTAACAATTCACAGGATGCAAATCTCACTGGTTAAGTCTGGCAGTCCTCTCTGGATGCTGCTCTTGGACTCTTCAAGTTTGCAGTGTCCCAGAGCAATCCCTCTAGTATTGCAACTATATAATTATTACACTAGCAGGTCTCCCCAGCAAGAAACACTCCTTGCACCAGGAAAAATAGAAACCACACTCCTGAGTCCAGGTACAAAAGCTTTGACAGAGGTGGTTTACCCCAATTCTGTCCTGCAGCCAAGTTTACAGGGGCTTGAGCCTGGGGAAGGCCACCTTATTGGACTAAGTACAGACCCCACCCCCAGCAGAGTCTATTTGTGAAGATATAGGGGGGCGGGAGAGATGTGGCTCATACTTGGTCAGACATGCTTTGTGTTGTTTCAATTGCTTCTCATATCATTTACTCAAGTAAAAAAGTGGTCCTCTTGATGGATGCATTGAATCTGCTTCTGATAGAGATGTTAGGCTGGTAGCTGGATGCCATCGGACATAAACATGACATTGGACATAAACATGATTCATCACAGTGATTCTACCATGCCCTGAGGGCTTACCTCAGACCCAACTGGTGGTTCCTCAGGTCTGGGAAGTAACAATGGACGTAAGCCATGCTGGTTGCCCCCTTTCATGCTGACACCATCCGAGAGCGAGTGAAACTCCATCAGTCTTTGCTTAGGCAGGGATGTGGACCTGTGAGCAACATGCAAAATGGATGGTTGCTGCTCCCAAGAAAATCCTATTCCCTTCCACTGGCCCTCTCCTGGGGAAAGAAATTTGGTGCTAACCCTGTGTTGAGATTTGGAGCTAATGTGTAGACTGATAAGAACAGGAAAATGTCATTGGAGTATTAGTACAAGTCTGTCAAGGCCCGATTCTCTTGTAAGGTATGCATTATATTGTTAATTTCCAGGCACGGAAGACACAGCTAACTCCACTTAATATATATTTTGTTTTTGAAGGAATCTATGTACATTGAAGAAAACACTTTCAAGAACAGTGCAATCTCCTTGATCTTCTCTCTCAAGGAAGAAGTTGGAGCTTTGGCTAAAGTTCTACGCATATTTGAGGTATGTGTTTTACTAGATCTATAGCAAGAGAGAATTCAGAGTCCAGTTGTCAAAAATGCAATTTGGATGCATTATGTTTTGCTGTCGATTGATATCTGAATTATACCAGAGCAGTGAAAACCAAATATGTCAAATGTGCATGGAAAATATGATAGCATACGTAAAGCATAATACATGCTCACTATAGCATCAAGTGGGTGACTAGAATGTTTGAATTAGCCAGCACAGATTAGACACTGGTGATCATTTAATGCCTAGTGCTACGAACAATGGCTGATGACACCACATTGTTCATATTCAAATGTAGAATGTCATCATGACACAGAATATTCTACTAGACGTTTTAAATGTGGGAACTAGACCTGCAGTTCCTGCTTTAAGTGGTAGGTGTGCCTTTACTACTATGTCTTGTTTGACTGTTACTTCCATCCATAGCCAACAGCTTTGGGAAAATGTAGCACTGTTTCAGTGTGGTACATATTCTGAAGTTCAAACTTTCCAAAAATCATTGTTGCCTTGTTTAAGAATCAGGAAGGCAACAACAGAATTCACAGTGTCTCACTGCGGACACCAGTTTGGTGTAGTAGTTAGGAGTGTGGACTCTAATCTGGGAGAACCGGGTTTGATTTCCCACTCCTCCACATGCAGCGGCTGGTGTGACCTTGCGTCAGTCAAAGCTTCTTTCAGAGCTGTTCTCTTAAGGGCAGTTCTTGAGAGACCTCTCTCAGCCCCACCTACTTCACAGGATGTGTTATGTAGTGGGTTGCCGCATGGATAAACGACAGACAACGACGTAATGCATAGCACGCTTTATTAGGCACACAACAAGACGAAGACAAACGGCCGGCAGGCCAACTATATACACTACCAGGGGACCACCCCTGGGTCCCATTGGCGGGTTTGAATTTCCCGCCACAGTCCCATTGGTCCCCCAGTGGAGGTTCTAGGATCCTAGTCCCCATTGTTGTCCTGGACTGAAGCTCAGGCATGTGCGCTGACCTCCGGTGGTGGTCAGTGGACACAACACCCCTCCCCCCATAGTCCGGAACCTCCCCTATGTGACATAGTCCTTAAGGTACGATGGGGATCGGCGTACCCTTGTGGATCGTCTGGGGCCCTGCGCTGGTGCCTCCGGGGTTCCGACCTCTGGGGCGGAAGCCTGGGGTGGTGCTGGGGTCTCGGCGGTTGCAGTCTCGGGTTCCGGAGACCCGTCTTCCGCTGTCGGGGACTGGCCGCCTGTGTGAACCGGGAGCCACTCTCTCGGTTCTTCTGCTAACGCCTGATAGGGCTCAAGGTCTCAGTCTGGCAAAGAGTGACTTATTTCTCTCCGTCAACGTTCCAAGCAGTTTATGCTTAAAAAGCTCACCTCTTTAATCTCCGGTTCGCCTCTGGACAAGGGGAGGGAGTCACCCAGTAACAACGCTGTTCCACAGTTCAAATGTTGAAAGATCATA
>NW_015173195.1:330779-349993 GCF_001447785.1 Gekko japonicus | reverse complement strand
TAGGCCTCCGGCCCATCAACAGCTCGGCGGGGCAGCGGCCGCTTACCGGGTTAGGCGTTGTCCCCCTCTGATAGGTGGCTGAGGGCCTCCTTCGCGGTCTGGACTATGCGCTCTGCTTGGCCGTTGGTTGCCGGGTGGAAGGGTGCCGTCCTGATGTGCTGGATCAGGTTGCCGCTGAGGAATTGCCGGAACTCCTCGGAAGTAAACGCCGTCCCGTTGTCCGAGACGATGGTGTCCGGCAGGCTGTGGGTGGCGAAGATTTTCCAGAGGGCGCGGATGGTCGCCTTGGTGGATGTCGCGGGTTTGAATTTCCCACCACAGTCCCATTGGTCCCCCAGTGGAGGGACTAGGATCCTAGTCCCCATTGTTGTCCTGGACTGAAGCTCAGGCATGTGCGCTGACCTCCAGTGGTGGTCAGTGGACACAACAGGGTGTCTGTTCTGGGGAGGGGGAGGGAAAGGAGATTGTAAGCCGCTCTGAGACTCCGAGTGAAGGGCAGGGTATAAATCCAATCTCCTCCTCCTCCTCTTCCTCCTTCTGAAAGCTCAGACTCTGGGGTTTGTAATTGTTTGTTCTCATTTAAGAGGGCTGTCTGTTCTCAAAAATATCTCTTTTTTGGCAAGAAAAGCATTATAAACAAAAAATGCACAATAAACCATGACCCACAGTTTTATAGATGGAAAAAATAAATAAATAAGTTAGTGATTGAAACAGAAATGGGGGGGGATGCTTGGAGAAAACCAATTACTGAACATCTTTAGCTGTTTACCCATGCAAATATTCATAATCATATAGAAAAGTGTGAGTGGCACATTCTCTTTTCTGTGGAAAAAGGGGGGAGACTGACTATTCACCCCCTCCAATCCACTTCATTTCATGCATTTAAATCAAAGCATATATATTAAGGATTAGAGGAAATGTCCTTTTATCTCAACGTTGCAGAATAGTATTTTATGCATTTATATCCTGCTTTCCTGATAAAGTGAAGGAGCTTTTGAGTATTTTTGATGTGGTCGGCCTTGTCATCTGCTTTTGTTTTTCCCTCCACTTCTGCAGCTTTGCCTGCCTGTCAGCTAGTTCAAGCAATGTATTTTCTTCTGGTCCTCCTGTACAGCACATGGACTGGCTGACACTGCATTCCACTGTGTGTGTGTGGGGCGGGGGGGGGGGGGGGGGGGGGGCAGGGGGCATCTTCTGCTGTCTTTCTGTTTATCTGGCTTCCAGCAGGTAATAAAAACAACACCCTTCCTTTGCTTGCCTGCATCGGCGCAGCACCAGATAATGAAGCAGCTCAAGGAAACAGGGTCTGCTGTTACAGAATCCAAAAGCCCTCCCAAAGCCAATGAGAAGATACAGGGATTGGCAGAAAGAAGAAACCCTGAGCACAGAAAACCCAGTTGTTATGATACTGTACCCAGAATCCCTGTCATATACATATCTATTTATGCTGAATCATTCTTTCCCTTTGATGCTCTGGCCCTTCTTGCCTCCTACTGCCTGGGAAACTGAGAGCAGCCAGAATATCTGTCAGTTCAGATGATTTCCAAACAAAGTCAGGAATAGTTTTTGAAAACAGACAGTAAGGTTCTAGAATAACTGTCAGATAACCAACCAATTTTTGTGGGTTCAGAAGATTTCTGGTACTTACAACTGGCACTGTTTGGATTGGATTTTGATTAGTAAATGGCTAACAGTAAAGCCATGCTCTGGTAGGCCAGCTTTGTTCTTTATTTAGAGCCCTGCTGGTTCAGATCAGTGGTCCAATGATTCCAGCATCTTGTTTCACACAGTGGCCAACCATTTCCTCTGGAGGGCTAACCACAAGGCATAGAGGCTGAGGCCTTCCTCTGATGTCGCCTTCTGGCACTGGGCTTCAAAGATGTCCCCTGAAGAGTGCTATGCTCAGCTCTCTCAGCAAGAAGAAGAAGAGGAAGAGGAGGAGGAGGAGGAGGAGGAGGAGGAGGAGGAGATTGGATTTATACCCTGCCATTCACTTGGAGTCTCAAAGAGGCTTACAAACTCCTTTCCCTTCCCCTCCCCACAACAGACACCCTGTGAGGTAGGTGGGGCTGAGAGAGCTCTGAGAGAACTGCTCTTTCAAGGACAGCTCTGACAGAACTATGGCTTGCCCAAGGTCATCCAGCAGCTGCAAGTAGAGGAGTGGGGGATCAAACCCGGTTCTCCCAGATTAGAGTCTACGCACTTTAACTACTAAACCAAACTAGCTTTCAACTTACTGGTGATCCCCGGCCCAAAAGACATCTGGCTATCCTTGGCCAGGGCCTTTTTAGCCTTGGCCCCTTCCTGGTGGAACTCTCTGTCAAATATCATCCGTGTCCTCTGGGACCTCCATTTTCCCCTGCCCCCTTTCCCCCTTCTCCAACTGAGCTTCCTCCCTACCCCTCCTGTAAGGCAATTACACAGTCTGGAATCAGAAGTATCAATGCCATCTGTGAATTGTTTTTAATTAATTTACTTAATTTATTTAATGCTTGGAATTGTTTTTGTCATGCTATATATTTTGTGTTGTTCATCGCTCAGAACCCTGAATACTCAGGAACTGAGTGATTTATAAATAAAAATTATAAATAAATAAATAAATTATATAGTTCCCTTTAGTCACCATGGCTAGTAGCCACTGATAGACCTGTCCTCCAGGAATCTGTAGTGACCATCACTACATCCTCCAGCAGCAAATTCTACATTTTAATCACTCATTGAGTAAAGAAGTTCCTTTTGTCTGTCCTGTATCTACTGCACATCAACATAATTGGGTGTCCTCAAGTTCTACTATTTTGAGAGAGGAAGAATAAGTTCTCTCTCGCCACTCTTCTCTACCCCATGCATAATTTTATAAACCTGTATCATGTCCCCCTTTAACTGTCTCTTTTCTAACCTGAAAATTCCCAGACTCTTCTAGGAATTAAATTAAGAGCAATTCAAGACAAGAATGTTATATTGTATTTAGCATAAGGGATATGCAATGCTAACTCTGATTTATAGTTTAGTTTATAATAAAATAGTGCCTTTGTTATAACGGTATATGATTGAGAGGGTTAAAAGAAAAAAAGGGCCAGAAGGTAAACAATCTATTTTAATTTCAACAGTGGGCGCAAAGAGGAGGGAGGGGGAGTGCCCCCCCCCAAGTCCTCTCACAGGAGGAGGGGAGGCTTTCTTCCCGCTGAGTTTCTCAGCCCCAGGAATGAGAGGCATCTCCATTTGGATTTCTTTTGTGCATTTTAGGTGGAACAGGTTTCCCTGAAGAAGAAAGTTAACTGGAATTATGTTATAGTAAACGGTAAATTGAAGAATGTCCATGTAATATATTATGTAGAGATATGCAGGGAATATGATATATTACAGGACTCTTTTTTGTAGAAAAAGCCCAGCAGGAACGCATTAGCATAATAGGCCACACCCAACAGCAGACACTCATTAGCATATCATGCCACACCCTTGACAGCACAGCACATTAGCATATTAGGCCACACCCCCATGTTACCAGAAGTGTGGTCATCCAGCCACACCCACCTTTTGCTTCTTATTCTGTTTACCTTCTTTGTTGTCAAAACCCAGAGCTTTTTTTGTAGCAGGAACTCCTTTGCATGTTAAGCCACACACCCCTAATGTAGCCAATCCTAATGAGTTTCTGCTGTTGGGTGTGGTGTATTATGCTAATGAGTTCCTGCTGGGTGTGGCCAACTCAGTTCCTGTGCGTTCCTGCCCAAAAATAGCCCTGGATATGTACATGGGGAAAGAAGTGGAGAAACCGAATGGAAGTATACTTAGTGGGTGGCACAAGATAATAGGGCTCAGAATAGGAAGCAATTCTTGGTTAGTAAATGGATATATTCGAAGTTAAGGGATCAGTTTGAGAATACTTTCTATTAATGTATAATTGTAGGACTGTTGGAAAATAGTTCAATGTTCTGTAATTATCGTGCACTACAGAAATTAATAAATTGTGAATTTTAAAACAAATTGTCTCTTTTCTAACCTTTTCTAACCTGAAAATTCCCCGACTCTTAAGCCCTTCCTCATAGGAAAGATGCTCCAACCCCTTATTCATCTTGGTTGTGCTCGTCTGTGGTTTTTCCCGCTCCGCAGTGTCCTTTTTGAGATACGGTGACCAGAATTGCATGCGCTATTCCAAATGAGGCTGCTCCAGACATCTATACAGGGGCACTATAATATGGTGATTTTTATTTTTCAATCCCTTTCCTAACAATCCTCATCATAAGGCTTGCCTTTTCACTGCTGCCGCACACTGGGCTGACATTTTCACTGAGCTGTTCACTACAATCCCAAGTCCACCCCCCCCCCGTCTCAGCAAATTCAGACCCCAGTAGTGTGTACTTAAAATTGAGATTTTTTTTTTGTTCCAATCTGCATCATCCATGCTCCTAAGAGACCTTAACATTGCTTTGTCACAGACCCTGGTTCCATCCCCTTCAGAGCCAACTTTTTACAGTAATTTGGCAACATGATAGTAACAAAACTAACTTGGGCGCATGAGGTCATGTTTAAATCTATTAATCATTCCTTATTCTGCTGTTCCTTATTCACACATTTCTAAATAGCATTTGAAAAACAAAATGCCCAAGTGTTATAAGATATGCATTTTACAACGCACTCCTAAATGAAATTAGTATACAGCACAGCTATAAATAACCAATCAAAGATGTAACCAAAATCAAGCACTTACATATTTTACTTTCAGTGGGAGATACACTGAAATATGTCAGTGGCTCAGTCTTAGTATGTTTTTCTCCATGCAAGCAGTCCTAACTACCCTGCCCTCATCAATGCCATGTGTGAACTGGGCTTGTGCATTGGGCTGATACGGCTCATAGCAGTGTCCGCTGTGATAGTAAAGTGCTTCTGCCTTCACGGGAACCTCTGCCAGCAATATCTGTATGATGCCTCTTCTCCACACACACAGAGTGCCTACCAGCCTTACACCTTTCTCTCAGGTTCAGGGTACACCACATGTTGATACCCTTCTCCTCTCTTTTAGAACCTCTAGAGAGCCATTGCCATTTCACCACTGAGGTCCTCTCCTTCACTCACAGAGATATCAGCAGATAAAGGCAGCCCAGCCCTCCCTTTAATAACAGACCCTCAAACACTTCACAGAGTTATTGAGGTTGGGGGCTCCTACGTTGTTCCATTCACATGCTGCCTGCCACCATTTATTCATATCCTATAGTATATATGGTGGTGGAAAGTGCTGTCAAGTTGCAGCCAACTTCTGGCTACCCCATAGAGTTTTTGAGGGAAGAGACATTCAGAGGCATTTTGCCATTGCCTGCCTCTGCAGACCCTCCCATCCAAATACTAACCAGGGTTGACCCTGTATTGCTTCTGAGATCTGATGGGATTGGGCTAGCCTGGGCTATCCAGGTCAGGGCTTCTAATATACATACAGACTGAGATACTAATGTGTGTGTATGTTTCTTTCCCTGAGACAGAAAGCCCCCAGGGTTAAACAAACAAGGAGTTAACTTTTATTTTTGGATTTATTTATGGTTTGAACATAACACTGAAGAAAGTATGGTAGAAGTAACAACATTTAAAGTCCTTTGAACTGTTGAACTGTTTCCCTATTCTAGTATCATGGATCTTGTGTTACAAACTGACCCTTTTTAGTAAGCTAGCTTTAAGCTGATCTTCACCTCAGCTACCCTCAATCTGAATCTTCTTTTCCCTCTCAACTCTCTAGCTGCCAACTCCCAACTGCTCTCTAACTTCTCTTTTCCAACTGTCTCTCCCAACATTCTGTAACCTCTCATTGGTCACTGTTAGGGAAAGGTGGAGCCTAAACACTTTGTCACAACCTGTAATAATAGATTCAAGTGGCACCTGGATCACCTGACAAAGGGTGTCTGATGAAGGGAGTTTTTACTGTCAAAAGCTTATGCCCCCAAAATCTTGTTGGTCTCCAAAGTGGTACTGCACTCAAATCTAGATCTTCTACTACAGAGTAATATGGCTGCCCTCCTGAAACAACTTGTGATAATATGGTTCATAGCTTTCTTTTATTCATGCTAATGTGTTCCTGAGGAAGTTCAGCATGTCACAGCCTGGGGGACTCCTACAAGATAATGACTCAGCTCTACCCCATCTTCCTGAGTTGATATAAAATACCTGCCTGCCATTTTTCGTCTCGCCTTGACACAGAGAGTACTCCACCTTTCTGTGTTATACCTCTGAGGATGCCAGTTATAGCTGCTGGTGAAACGTCAGGTCTTACAATGCGCTTCAGGATGTGGCAGGATGGCTGAGACTGAGCCGATTGAAATTGAATCCGATGAAGACGGAGGTCCTGTGCCTGAATTGGAGTGGTTCTGGGGTGGGAATCCCATTGCTGGCCTTCGATGGGGCGCCGTTGGTGCCAGCGTTGCGGGTCCGGAGTTTGGGAGTGCTCCTGGATGCCTCCTTAACAATGGAGGCCCAGGTAGCAGCCACTGCCAAAGCAGCCTTTTACCATCTTCGGCTGATTAGGCAGTTGGTTCCCTTCCTCGAGCGCAAAGATCTGGTGTTAGTGATCCATGCTATGGTCACCTCGAGGTTGGATTACTGCAATGCTCTCTAGATGGGGCTGCCCTTGGGGCAACTTCGGAAGCTGCAGCTGGTGCAAAACACGACGGCCAGGCTACTGATGGGCCTCCCGATGCGGGAGCACATCCAGCCTGTGCTAAAGGCGTTGCACTGGCTGCCAATAGCATTCCGGATCCGCTTCAAGGTGCTGGTTTTGACCTTTAAAGCCCTATATGGTCAGGGACCTGTCTACCTGAGGGACCGCCTTTCCCCGTATGTTCCCCAGAGAGCACTGAGATCTGGGACGCAACATCACCTGACCCTTCCTGGTCCTAAAGAGGCCAGGTTGACAACAATTAGGTCTAGAGCATTTTCGCTAGCTGCACCAGCATATTGGAACGAGCTCCCTAGTGAGATCCAGGCCCTGCGAGATCTCCAGCAATTCCGCAGGGCCGTGAAGACGGAGCTTTTTTGCTGGGCATACCGGTGAGAGCAATGGTATGCCAGCCAAGCCTGCCGACCTGCTAAGACATGTATACTGTATGGGTAGTTAACAATGTGGTCGATGTCTAGTTGTAATGATTTATCGAACCGCTTTTACTTATATTTATTGTATTTATGTAAAGTTGTTTTATGGACTGATGTTTTATCCCTTTTGGTTTTATTAATGCTGTGAGCCGCCCTGAGCTGCTTTGACGGAAGGGCGGGATAAAAGTTGAATAAATAAATAAATAAATAAATAATAAATACAGCCCTGAAAATCTACAACTAATGAAGTTCCAAGCTGCTTAGTGTGGATCAAAATAGGAATGAACACAACCACTGGCACTGTTCCAGAAAGTTCTGACACAGGCCAGGCCTCACATTCTGCTTTCAAAGTAGGCCTCATGTCCAATGGAAAGTGGAAGATCTGTGTCCACTTCAGAAATGTTTCTGCCCCAGTTGGGGCAGCCCAAATTTTGTGTTAGGTGGATTCAGCTTCTTTGTTAATTAAAAACAGTTAGTGTGACATGGTGTCTCTCTAAAGCACATCATACAAGTGTGGATGACTTTCTGAATCCACAAAGATGATCCAGCGTCTCCCCACCCTTTCTGTTAAGCAAACAGAACTTTAGAACAATTGTTATCTCTTTCAGTATTTGGGATATGGTTGGCCTGACCTATGGCTGCTTTAGTCAGTACAACCATTCCAGCTGACTTGAAAGAATCACATTTGCTACGTAGTTCGGCAACAGAAAAGTTAACATCATTCCCAGAGGGGAGTGATGTTTGTATACTGATGCAACTGGCATAGTCATTCGCTATAGGATATCTATTTCTGAAGAGACCAGCTTAAAAATTAACCAGTTTTCTCTTCAATGGAAAATGCCCAGTGGTGTAAAGTTCTACCAGACAAAAAGAAATAGGTGACATTTGGACTGAATGAATGTTGCTGAGAATTCAGTTCCCTTATGGCCTAGACAGCCCCAATTTGACAATCCTTCTTTATGCTGAAAATGTATTTATTTAGTAGACTTTTATCCTGCCCTTCTTCAAAGGAGCTCCGGGTGTTGTGCATCATTCTTCCCACCTGATTTTTATTCTCACAACACCTTGCAAGATAGGTCAGTCTGAAAGAGGGTGACGGCCCAAGGTCACCCAGGAGGCAGACAGGGTAGTTGAATTTGGGTCTCATGGATCCTAGTTTGACACCCTAACCATTACTCCATGCTACCTCAACACAAACATTCAACATGGAAGTAGTATTCCTGCCTCATTTTCCCAGGACAAAGCTTTCTTCTGAATATGACTGAACACTTCATTTATGACCGCTTTTCTCCTCAGAGTGGCTTACATCATTCTCTCTTCTGTCTTATCCTCACACCAACCCTGTGAGGTAGGTTAGGCTGAGAGAGTGTGTCTGGCTCAAGGTCACCCAGAGAGCTTCCATGGCAGAATGGGGACTCAAACCTGGGGATCCTAGTCCAACACTCAGTCCACTACATCATGCTGGCTCATTTATTGTGAAATCATCCTCATTAAACTCCTGAACATTTTTGGCTCAGAACATGGTAGTGAGTCAGTCTGACTTTGCAATAGGGTGACACAGAAAGTTACCATTTTATTCTTCGGTGCAATGGTGGTGGTCGGACGATGCAGGAAAATCTCAGTTTGAAAAGCATTAAAATCTCATCGAAATAAAGACCAATTTAAAAATTGCTGAACAATATGGTGCCAGATCAGACTCTGGGATAGTTAACAGCTATATATCTATATATATAGCTTAAGGTTAGTCTTGTCTATAGCTTAAGGATCTTGTCTATAGCTTAAGGACAGTCTGAAGTAAGGGAAGATCCTTAATGTGTTGTATTGGGGTTGTAAGGATCAGTTTGGTGTAGTGGTTAAGTGTGCTGACTCTAATCTGGGAGAACTGGGTTTGATTCCCCACTCCTCCACTCGCAGCTGCTGGATGACCTTGGGCAAGCCATAGTTCTGTCAGAGGTGTTCTTGAAAAAGAGCAGTTTCTGTCAGAGCTCTCTCAGCCCCACCTACCTCACAGGGTGTCTGTTGTGGGGAGGGGAAGGGAAAGGAGTTTGTAAGCCTCTCTGAGACGCCCAGTGAAGGGCAGGGTATAAATCCAATCTCCTCCTCCTCCTCTTCCTCCTCCTCCTCTTCTTCTTCTCCTTCTCCTTCTTCGACAATGGCCAGCATTTGGTAATGTGAGATGACCTTAATTAGGACACTTTGGAAGAAGCATTGCCATCTCTTGTGTTCCCTGTGCCGATTCATCAGTTGCATATGTTTGCATGAAATATTTCAGAAGATGCAAATTTCAGTTTTGCTGGTTGGCTAGCCTGGAGATTGAGATAGTTCAATGCTAAGCGACTTTAAAAGAGAGCAGGCAGGAAATTTGTGGCAGCAATGAAGGAGCAAGAGGGAGTCTGCTCAGTTTTTACAGGGGGGGGGGAATTATTGTGAGATGAGAGACCTGCTTTAGGGAGCCTTTAAGAGTGAGTCGAGTGCATAGATATTAAACCTGTTGCACTTCTATAATTAGACACCAGGGGGAGGATTAGTCCTGAAATGTAATTATGATTTGTAAAGTGCTGTAAATATTTTTGATTAAAATCTTTCGTAATAGTAATGGAGAAGACACTTGGACATATTCCCGTAATGCAACAGTCTGTGGAAAGAAATGCATGTTATTAGATTCTTCATAGGACAGGAAGAGCGAGCCCCAAAGCTCCTTTTAATCTTTGATGAAGCAGCAGCAGCAAAGATAAAAACAAATTGAAGCCATACAGCAATTTAGTTGTAATTGTTTTGCAGGGATATGGTTTAGTCATGGCTCAAGGACTGTGCAAACATTCAAAAGTGTGTGCAGCATGTATGCACAAAGAGCAGTAGAATAACTCTCACTGCTTCCATCACCTGATGTCTGTAGATTGAGTCTGCATGGTGGCAGAGCCCTCCATGTGTTTGAGTGTTCACATGTAGAGTCTTCCATGTGATTGGGAAGACAACAAAAATCAGGGCCCTGATGGAACATACAGAGCATTAAATACATAGGGATGGAGCCTGGAGAGGGTTAGGTTTCAGGAGGTGTGGGACCTCGGACAGGTACAAAGCCATAGACTTCACCCTCCAAACCAACCATTCCCTTCTGGGGAACCATCATTGCCAATCTCCAGGTGAGGGCTGGAGATCACTCAAAATTACAACTGTTCTTTAGGTAGCACAGATCAGTTCCTCTGGAGAAAATGGTGGACTCAGTGTCATTATACCCTGCTGAGGTCGCCACAGCAAATTGACACTGAGTGTCCAAGGCTGGGGCACCCGCCCAGAGCCTCTTTCTAGAGCTCGTTGTATTTATTTCCACAATGAGCCTTTTTCCTAGTGTCACAATAAATATGAAGAAGTGAGCAGTGACTCACAAAAGCTCATACCCTTCCACAAATTTTCTTAGTCTTTAAGGTGCTACTGGGCTCTTGCTCTTTTCTGCTCCCTTTCTAATTAGTGATGGTGGTTGAACTCTGTGTTTGAACCACAACTTGTTCTCAGATTTGTTGTTCAGTCGCACAGTCGAGTCTGACTCTTCGCAACCCCATGGACCAGTTCACACCAGGCCTTCCTGTCTTCCACCATCCTCTGAAGTTGGCTCAATTTCATGTTCGTTGCATCTATGACACTGTCTAACCATCTCATCCTTTGCCGTCCCCGTCTTCTTTGACCTTCAATCTTTCCCAGCATCAGGGTCTTCTCCAGGGAGTGCTCCCTTCTCATTTGGTGGCCAAAGTATTTGAGCTTCAGTTTCATTATCTGGCCTTCCAGGGAACAGTCAGGGTTGATTTCTTTTAGGATTCTCAGATAGTGAGCAGCTTTTGCTTTTCTGCTGGTACAGACAGACTAATGCGGCTACCCTTCTTGATCTATCACAATAAATCTGTTAGACTTAAAGGTACCTGTAACAAAATGTATATAATGCTGTTATTTTACCTGATGAGCTGTGAACCTGCTATACCCCCCCCCAAAAAAAGGCTTTCTAATAGTATGAAATAAATTAATCAGAGTGGAGCACGCAGATGTTCCATCAATGGCAGGTGAACAGGCCATTGTGACCACTGAAGGTGATGAGTGGAAGCAGGAAGAGCCAAGAGGCGTGGCTGAACAGGCATTTTGGTCCCTTCAAAATGATGCTTGGTGACCGATTTAAGGTGCGCTGTGACAACCCAATTAAATGATGACAAGATGAATTAATAAATTATAGGATTGGCATTAATGGAACATGTAAACCGCCCAGAGCCCTCAGGGGGTGAGTGGGATATAAATCTAAGGAAATACTACTACTACTACTACTACTAATAATAATAATAATAATAATCCTGTATTTCAATTTCATCTTCAGCTTTGTCCTTTATGTGTAATTCTTATTATTTTACTGAAAATGGCATTACATTTAATGTTTTAATTGGTTTAACCCATTAATTACTAGAGTGAGTGGTTTTGTGGTGACTCTCACTATCATGGCCACTAAGTACAATGACCAGTGTGAAGTGAGTGAGGGGCACTGCATAATACTTGTAGACAGTATAAATGCACTAGGATGAAGGCTTGCCATTGGGAAAGATCCCAAGATGCCCAGGTAAAGCGGTTAAAGTTACGCTAGATAGTGGTAGCAGCACATACCTAATAGCTGGCTTGAAAGTTTGCATTATATTTCAAAACCCAAAGGAAGTTTTGATTTTTCTGTAGTAGACTCACTCAGCTTTCCCTCCAGAAGACAGTTGGTGGTGGTTTAAAGACACACATCTTTATTGTGATGTGAGCAGATTGTTTTGGATCCATTGACTTCATGAGCTTGAATTCCAGCATGCTTCCCCACATCTGTAATAACGGGTTGAGGGCTCTCCATTTTTCTTCTTGTACATCTTCATTTCAGGTGGAGCTTTATAATAAATTATTTGATCAGTTCTCCAACAAGACCTCCAGCTCACAACTTTCCCCATCTGGGCTCATCTAGTAGGTACACAGGTCCACTTAATTGTTGGGCACAGAATTTATAGCAAACCTTCATGCGAGTGAAATGTGTATGTAGCGCAAGTTACACACACGTATCAATCACTATCACCACCTATCTTGAATGCAATGGCAAGAAAGGCAGTGTATAAGTGTATCAGATAAATAAAGGGCTGTTTGAATGACCAGCTTCATAAACTGAAATTCTCAACTTGTGACACATAAAGTGCTTTTCTCAGCTTAACGCGCAGTTTCACAATACCCTTGTGAGGTAGGCCACTACTGTAGAAAGCCATACATGGACCAGTTTTTATGTAGCTTTAATGGTGCACTGCTGCCTCCTTTCTGGTTGCTTCCCACTGTTCCTTGGCAACATGAATGGGATGTGAAGACTAAATGGGGCAGGGAAATGACATGTTACTTTAGGGTAGGGCAGAAGAACATAAGGAATAATCTATATGCACTCCCCCATTCTATGAGAGGAGTATGATATGGAACCACAGGGATTATAGCAATCATTTTGCTCCTGTAGTATATTACTTACTACATTTCTTCCATCATAGAACTCTAATCTATGTATTAAGTCTTTCTGATTGGTCTGCTCATATAGGCCTGCTTTCCTGCCCTCTTTTGCCCTATGACTTTTTGAACAATAGCAGATACTCCTTTCAGGTCTCCATTTCAGCAGCTGTATCGGCCATCTGTTCCCTTGTGGGGTCTCCTAATCACTCACTGGCCTCTGGAATGAGCCTATGAGTTCTTGCACAAAGAGGTCACTTGGGGTCTCACCTTCTTCTCACCCTGCCATTATTCAGTGAGGTTGCCATGGCTTTACACTGGCCCAGAGAACCCTGAAAACTCATCCTAGGGCTTCAGCTGAAAGGTGGTCAGGAGAGGATTGTAACGTTCATCTTTGTTGCTTTTGAAGGTATGATCTAGCCTACCTCTGTTAGTGATGTGAGAAATCAGGGCTTGCTGCCCCTCAGAAGTCCATCCCCTTGGCCCAGTCAGCCATATAAATCCAAAGCCTTAATTCCAGTGATGAGACTGAGGGAGCCTCACTTAAAGCAGACTATGACTCGCCATGTCTGGTCTCCATCATTATCAATCTTGCTTGGAGTAATTTTAACTTTCCCTAATGCTGGGTCCTCTCATGATTTGTGAGCGCCTAATTAAATAGCAAACACAAAGCATTGTCTGTGCATATGATGCAGACCTTTAGGGAACTAAAACAACTTGACCTCGGGGCTCAGTTGAGTGAAATGCGTTTCTGGGGTGGAGGCAAAGACATTGAGGAGGGCCCTCTTTCCTAAACTACAGGATTTGAATGAGCTTCTGACCTTTTCAACTTATTGGGTTGGTATCTGGCCAAACAAGTTAAGTTTGTCCATAGTGCCCACTGTTAAGAATGTAGGAAAGGGGACATTCAGCATTGCTTATTTTCTATTTCTGACAATACAGGGATTTTAGATTTCTCTCTCTTTCTCTCTCTGTGAGAGGGGGACACTGCCAGCAGTGTTTAAAAGCCTGCTTTTGAATTTGTTAAAGATTAACAGTATACTTTAATAGCATTTACTGTATAGCAGTCTCCACATTATGTAGTCATCTTTACTTGCTGAGAGGCTGTTTACAACTCTTTCACTTAACTAGTGTCTATCATTGTTATTAACACAATTATATTTATACAGTTATCCCCTCTTTGTCTGTGGTTTGGGGTGTATAACTAGAATCCTTGACTGTTTACAGTGGTAGTCATTTATACACAAATTTGACTTCTGCAGAATAATCACGGGATTGTGTGAAATAGGGAGGGTTGCTCCCTGGAAATGGCATCCCTGCACGCTGGGTTTCCAAACTGGGATGTATCTTTCGGAGAGAGCCCTGAAGCTCACCTCCATGATCTTCCTGCCTTCCTGGGCCTATCCTATCCATGACATGGGCAAGGGATGCAGAATGGCTTTCCTTTGATTCTGTTCCTCACCCCCAACACCTGCCTTCCAGACACTGGCCAATAACAGGTTCACCTCCTCCCTTGCAGGTGTCCTGAGCCATCTGTTGCTATCCTCCCAGGTCACGCAGCCCTGCCTGGTGGTAGCGATAAGCAAAATTTTGCCCCTAATTCAGTCACAGCCCAAGAAAAGGAAATTGCTCATGCAAAGTAGAACCAATGCTTATGAACACGTTATTGAGATAGTGCAATGACTGGCAAAAGTAGACATTTTGTGCACAGAAATGCCTTTGGGGATGTTCTTGTTTGGCTGGAATATCAGATAGATGTTCTGGTTGGTCAATGACCTTGTCACACACAGATTTCTTGAATCTCTCATTGCCCGTAAAAATGAAATTATTTAGGGAGACAAGAGAATAACTGCAAAGTTTTTTTACTGTTCATTAATGTCCTAAGTAACTCTGGTCAGATGTAGAACATTTCAAATATTGGAGTGATTTGGGTCAGATATTAATACAGTTCTGATCACACATGGCTATAAAAATGGTGCTCTGAGCTCTTTAGAAGAAGAGCAAGATGCATATGCAAATAATTTAGAAATAAATTATCCTCATTAGAATTCCCATCAAGATTTGGTGGGCTCTGACAGGCAGGCAAGAGGGGGCCATATTCATTTCTCCATTGCCTTGATTCTATTATTTGTAGATCCCATTCTGCAGAGTCCACAAACAATCTCACTATGGCTGTGGTCACGCACACTAAATTATCCCCTTTCAGTCCACTTCCAATGCACTTTCCAACTGGATTTTGCCAGTACATACAGTAAAATC
Organism: Gekko japonicus; assembly: GCF_001447785.1. NCBI lineage: Eukaryota > Metazoa > Chordata > Lepidosauria > Squamata > Gekkonidae > Gekko > Gekko japonicus. The sequence goes on along the minus strand of NW_015173195.1, from coordinate 335,179 downwards.
CAGTTGGAAAGTGCACTGGAAGTGCACTGGAAGTGGATTGTTTAGTGTGCGTGACTGCAGCCTATATCTGTTTCTTTCACATGGGTCTTTAAAGCCTTAAATGCAAAGGGGTTTGAATGAACAAAAAGAATATTAATTTTTACAACGATTCTTGTCCTGAAGGTGTTTTTCCCATACAGTGCTACGCATGCACCATTAACTTTCTGGGTCCCTATAAAAATATTGATGATATTAGCTTCTTTCTTCTAGGAAAAAGGTATAAACCTGACCCACATTGAGTCCAGACCTTCCCGGCTCAACAAAGATGAATATGAATTCTTCATAAACTTGGACAGCAAGAACATCCCCGCTCTGGAGGACATTGTCAGGGCTTTGAGAGATGATATCGGGGCAAATGTTCACGAGCTTTCACGAGAAAAGAGGAAGGATGCCGGTAAGACACTATTGCCAAGACTAATGTTGGCTCTGCCTTATTTGTTTAAACCTCTCAGTCTGATTAAGTCTTTTTCACCAAGTCAATATTTCTGGATTCTCTTAAATTGTTGCATTGCCTCAAGTTTGTAAGAGTGCAATGTAGAAGCTAGAGCACTGGATAGTAGCCTAAGAGAGCTGAGATCACACCCTGCTTACATGTGATGCTCTCCAGGAAACCCCAGGCAAGTCACTGACTCACAGGTGAGTCTACGTAAAGGATTGCTGTGAGGATAAAGCAGTTAGGAATTAAAACAGGAGTGCAGTGCACCTTAAAGACGAAGAAAATTAGTTCCAGCATAAGCTTTTTAATAGGGTTGCCATCCCCCCGATGGAGGAGGGTTTCCTCCGATTTTGGGCAGCCCAATCCGCCACCAGCCAGCTGGTTGGCAGGGAAGCCCCACCCCCGAAGAACCCTGATGTGTCATGCAGGTGATGCTCTAGCATTTGGCTAAAAACTCTATGGTGACCAGGGCTATTTTTGGGCAGGAACGCACAGGAACGGAGTTCCGGCTGGCTTCAGAGTTGGCCACGCCCACTACAGCCAAAACCTCTGTGTGGCTACAGAGGGAAGGCCTGGAGAGTGACCCCCCTGGCGACTCTTGAGGCAGGGGGGCCGGGGGGCTCTGGAAGGATCGGGGAGGCATTTAAATGCCTCCTCGTGCCTTCCCTGACCTCTCCAAGGGTCGGCTTGCCTGGGCTCCCCGCAGCCACAGGGCACCCAGGCAAACCAAGGAAAGGCATGGGGTGTGGCCTAATATGCTAATGAGCTGAACTGTCAGGGGTGTGGCCTATTATGCTAATAAGTTCCTGCTGGGATTTTTCTACCAAAAAAGCCCTGATGGTGACCATAAAGTTTTAAGCCAAATGCTAGAGCATCCCCTTCATGTTGTGCCTAGTGCAATGATACAACTTCTGACGTCATCACACAGCATGCGCTAGAAGAACCAGTAGAGCAGGCTGGAGCCCCCGCCAGCAGAAGGTAAGGACCTGGCAACCCTACTTTTGAGAGATGAAACTCCCTTTATCAGATGCGTTGAAATGTATCTAATAAAGTGGCAACTTAGGGCGCTAATAGCATAGCTTGTCTAAGTGAGATTGTGCCACCTATGCGTTAGTGGAAGCTGGTACAATGACATAATGGATAGGGGGGACTGGGAGAGGCTAATTTGGATAGAAATTTCACTGACTCGGCCGAATGCCTGGCGAAACATTTCTGTTTTACAGGCTCTGTGGAATTGGATTAGATTCCACAGGGTCCGAATCTCATCAGAAAGGTTGTTCCACCAGGCTGGGGCCAGAGCCAAGAAGGCTCTAGCCCTGGTAGAGGCAAGACGAATACTTTTTGGGCTGGGGACCACCAGAAGATTGTTATCCATAGAATGCAATGCTCTCGGGGAGGGGGTACCAGGAGAGACATTCCCGAATAAATGTTGGTCCCAGACCATGTAGGGCTTTGAAGGTTAGAACCAAAATCTTGAACCTGATCGAGTATTCAACTTGGAGCCAGTGCAGCTGGCAGAGCACCAGTTGTATGTGGGCTCTAGATGGAGTACTTGTAAGCACATGCACCACCACATTCTGGACCAGCTGGAGTTTCCAGGTAAGTCTCAAGAGTAGCCCTGCATACAGCAAGTTACAGTAGTCTAGTCTTGAGGTGACCATTGCATGGATCACCGTGGCTAAGTTGGGGTGAGACAGGAAGGGAATCAGTTGCCAGACCGGGCGCAGATGAAAAAATGCCAGATAATGTCCATCTGCCAGTTGTTGGCAAATATTTTCTTCTCATCATGGTACCAAGTGGTCTGAATGTGTGCTGACATCATAAATTCCAGGAGTCCATAAGAATGTAACTAGGGATGCCCGTCCCCAGGTAGGGGCAGGGGATCCCCCATCCCTAAAAGTTGTCTGAACCCCCAACTGTTGCTCGAAAAGAGCAGGTGCCACGCGTGTCTGCCCTGCAAGCTGCAAACTTGTCGCTTGCAGGGCAGGTGCCCACGGTGTCCGTTATTTTCAGGCAGGAGCCGCCTGTGCCTGCCCTGCAAGCAGTGAATTTGACACTGTCAGGGTAGGTGACCACAACACCCGCTTCCCCCCCCCCACCATTTAAAGGGAAGGTTCCCTTTAAATGGTTGGAGAATAGCAGGGGGCGTGTGTGTGCAGTGTTCCATCCCTGACACGATTATGTCACCCTGTGTGACATCATCACGTTGGGGACAGCTCCACCCTCTCCCATCACACACACCCCCAAATCCCCCCCGGGGAGAAGATTGGACCTGGCAACCCTAAATGTAACTGTGAGCTCAGCTGGATCAGAAATGGTCCATCTAACCCCACATCCTGTTCCCCTAAGTGGCCTGCCAGCAGTCTCTGGGGAAGCTGTTATTCAGGGCATGTTTATCAAGCCATTTGTTTGTTTTTTCAGAATTCACTATTTACAAATTCCCTGATCATTTTAAACACCACAAAGGGTTTTAAACACCATCATCAGAGGGTAGCCGGCCGCTTACAGTGTGCGATTTGATTGATACCAACTCTCCTAAGGCTAATGCTTGGTTCCAGATACGCATCCCACTCTTATGAATGCCCACACGACCCTTTGGAGAGCAGATGTGATTCTAACAGGATTTCTGCTAAAGATGGCTTTAAATGCTTTAGGTCTGCTGCCTCGTCTTCCTTCCTGGGAGCCACATGAAAGGGCAACAATATCTACTTGAAATAAATCCTGATAATCTCTTTACGCATTCCTTTGTGTCCTATCCATGACCTGGCATGGGGGGGGGAGGAAAATTATCTGGAGGAGTTAGACTCCTCCATTCAGAAAAGGGATATGTCAGACAAAGAGTTATGACTTAGCAGGGAATCACAGTCACCTGAAGGGGAACATTTAATTACTTTTTGAGTGTGGGTTGGGGGGGTGCCTGGATTCATCTTTCTCAGCACCTCTTCTCTACCTCTTTCCACCAGGAAGTTGCTTCCAATACCCAGATTTGGCAGTATGTCCCACTGAAATCACTGGCATTTGCTCCCACGTAAATGCAGTTAAGATCAGGCTGTAAGGGGCTGCTTTATACAGCCCTTTTGTATGTTGTGAAGCTATCCCAAGCCAGGACAGGTCTATCACAAAATGTTAAAGGGATTGGAAGCAAATATCACACATGTGAGGCTTCACGCATGCTGAATAATGCACGTTCAGTCCACTTTGCAACTGGATTTTGCTGTGTGAAACGGCAAAATCCACTGGCAAACCATTGCTGAATTGCGTTGAAAGTGGATTGAAAATGCGTTATTCTGCACGTGTGGAAGTACTGGATTCTATTTTCCAGCTTCCAGTTTCATCACTATAGATGAACTTCACTCCAAGGGTCAACATCAATAAAAATTTTCATTTCAAGCATGGTCAAGTCAGCTTTGTGTGTGTGTGTTTTTAACAGAACATTGGTTTGGTGAAAGCTCAGTCACATGTATGGCTATATTAAAAATGGCTGAAAGTATTAGAACATAAGAACGTAAGAGAAGCCATGTTGGATCAGGCCAATGGCCCATCCAGTCCAACACTCTGTGTCACACAGTGGCCAAAAATCAGGTGCCATCAGGAGGTCCACCAGTGGGGCTAGAACTCCAGAAGCCCTCCCACTGTTGCCCCCCAAACACCCTGGATACAGAGCATCACTGCCACAGATGCCCTGGGCGATTTACAACAGATTAAAAACATACAAAAATACAGATTAAAATGAATTTATTTATTTATTTATTTATTATTTATTTATTAGTTTGATTTATATCCTGCCCCCCCAAAAGGCTCAGGGCGGCTCACATGCGGCAAGCCGAGTGCAAAATACAATACAGTATATAATAAATAGAACATTTAAAATCACAATAAAACCTTCCAATAATACGGTGCTATACCTATATTAATCATCCAAGAT
>NW_015173195.1:307461-330730 GCF_001447785.1 Gekko japonicus | reverse complement strand
CACAGCCATTTGAGGGGAAAACATAGAGTTTTCCCCTCAAATGGCTGTGGCCCCGCCTCCAGCGTGCCTGGCGTCATCATGTCACATCCGGGTGACGTGCATGCGGCGCGCACCCAGGACGCTGACCGGGAACCCCCTGCTGCCGGAAAAAAAAGGTTTGGCAACCCTAGTCCTTAATTTAATCTAAAACCTACACTGGGCTGTTCTTCTGTCTCATGGGCAGGTTAAGGAGGAGGCCAAAGTGGGCAAGATGGAAGAAAAGAGGAGGGTGCCAGCTATGATGGAAAACCACTGCCGTCCTCAACCAAAAGCCTGACGGGATATCTCTGCCTTACAGGCCCTGCGGAATTGATGGAAGTTGGCAGAGAGTTCCACCAGGTCGGAGCCAGGGCCGAGAAGGCCCTGGCTCTGGTCGAGGACAGCTGGATATCTTTGGGGCCAGCAAAGGGCTCTTAGCAGAGTGTAACGCTTTCCTGGGGACATAACAGAGGAGACGATCCCAGAAATATGCAGGTCCCAGACTGTAGTGTTCCATCTATACCTGGTGGCTAATAGCCACTGATGTTTATCTAATCCCCTCTTCAAGCCGTCTATGTTTATAGCCACCACCACTTTCTTTGGCAGGGAATTCCACATGTCAATCACTCCCTGGGTGAAGTACTTCCTTTTGACTCTATGAGGGAAAGTGTAGAGAGGTAAAGGTGATGGGGAAATGGCAATGTATTTGTATAGACCTGAAAGCCTTAATGAATGACTAATAATGGATGGGTTATCTCAGTATTGTCATGGGTTATCTTAGTATTGCCCTACAATATCATGAAGAGACTAACATTTGCTTATGGAACAGGGTCAAATTGGTTGATACAAAAGACATCTGTGATCAGATTTCCCATGGATTTTTCAAGGCTACGAACATTTAAAAGTGGACTGTCACATTGGAACCATAGTACTAGGGGTGGAATGGGACCCCTTGGGGGTGAAATTTAATTTGGAAAAATGATGTAGGGAGGAAAGGGGTGGGCTGCCTGCAGCATTTTGTCCATGGAGAAATGACCTTTACTTTGGGTTACATCTCACTATTGGGGGTTTTGGGGCTGCAAAACCTCCACATACATGCCAAGAAGTTTCTCTGTCAGTAAAACGATAGGAAACAAGAGAGAAGTTAATTGCTCTCAAGAATCCCCCATCCTGTTGATAGCTCTTACAACACCCAGGACTTACGGTGTGGTTATGCAAATGCTTCTAGCCAGCAGAGAACAATCAGAGCCATCTCACAGCCTGGTAAGATTGTGCCACCTAGGAATAACAGGTAGAGAAGGACTGACCTACCAGGGTGCAGGGAGGAGCAAGCAGAGGAGACAAATTCCCTTGGCACAAGGGGAATGAGGTTGATGTTGGTGGTCCATTCAGGCGGATTCCATCTGGGGATGTGCCACTGGGCAGAGACATGGGGCTGCCACTGAGTGTCTCGACCTTTCTGAGGACCCCAAGCAGAACAGTTCTTGCACGTCAGCAGGGCCCTTCTGTGACAACCCGGTTTGGGCACACCCTCTTGGTTGCTTTTAGCCTTAAAAATGTAACAAGGATCTTGGTCACTGATCATTGAGTTTTGCCCACACTTTCCTCAACAGTACAGCAAACATACCAAGGGAAAGGTGTTTCAGATCACATTTTGCATTAATCCTCAGGATTATCTGTACTTCTGATTATTAGCAGGGATAAAAAAGTAAGCACAGCAGATGTCTAAGTATGGACTTACGGTTGCCAGCCTTTGGCAACACCTGAAAGCACGGGATGGAGTGATATCAGCATTGGAAAATTGCTAGAGCATCATGTGATGCTGTGACATCACTTCTGGATGCACAACTGGAAGTGATGTCATGGCATGAAGTGCTGCTATTCCCCCACTGCCTTTTGCTCCATTGAGCAGCAGAGGGGACCCTGAGCGTTGGGGCAGGAGTGGGCAACCTGGCAGCCCTAAATATAATCCTGAACAGAGTTAAAAGTAAAGGTAAAGGTTCCCTTGCTCGAAAGCCAGTCGAGTCCGACTCTAGGGTTGCGGTGCTCATCTCCGTTTCAAAACCGAAGAGCCAGCGCTGTCCGAAGACGTTTCTGTGGTCATGTGGCCAGTATGACAAAACACCAAGGCACATGGAACGCTGTTACCTTCCCACCAAAGTGATACCTATTTATCTACTTGCAATTTCTTGCTTTCGAACTGCTAGGTTGGCAGGAGCTGGAACTAGAGACGGGAGCTCACTCCGTCATGCGGCCCTTCTAAATCCATTGACTGCTTAGGATTGCATTGCTGGTGACCTCTATGGCCCCTTCCACCTATATGACTGTGCCCCAGAATCTGTGTTTGAAGCTCACTACAGATCTTGTCCCCATCCCCCCGCCAAAACCTACACTGGTGCAGGCCCTGCACAACAAAGTGTGTGCTCCTGAACAAAAGCCCTGACCAGAAGTCCTCTCCTGCACTCCACAAATACAACTTTGAGCACAGAGATGGAATTAAGTCTTTCTTCCATCTCTCTTCGGCAGAGTAACTTTCTCCACCTCCTGCTTTTTTAATTTATTTAAATCATTAATAGTCTGCCTTTCTCCCTAAATGGGAACTTAAAGCAGCTTATGTCATTCTCCTGTCCTCCACTTTATCCCCACAACAACCCTGTGAGGTAGGTTAGGCTGAGAGTGTGACTGGCCCAAGATCACCCAGCAAGCCTCCACGGTACGAATGAGGATTCAAACCTGGGTCTTTCAGATCTCAGTTCAGCCCTCTTAACCACTACACCACACCAGCTCTCCTGCTTAAACCTCTTGTGACTGCGGGGTGAGAAAAGACCAGAAAAGCCTCCCTTGCAAAGCTGCTCTGCACCTTCAGCACCCCTGTTTTCATAACTGCAAAATCCATCCCCAGCCACATCGAAGCTATTATTTGCTAAAATGAGGATCCCAGTGATTTGCCATGAAAACACAGCGTACTTCTTTTCCATTTGAGCAGAGCATTAGACCCCCTGGAGCCTAGAGTAAAAGAATTAAATATGATTCTGTTTCAGCAGAAGGGGGGGGGGGGATACAGACAATTTATTGCCGTTTGGAGACAAGCCGGAGGCCAAGGGTCTGTGGAGGCCTTGTTTGCTAGGACCCTGGGGCTGACCGGAACAGTTGGCTGTGTTTAAAAAGACCCAAACCTGTGCTCAGAAATGACAATAAATCTAAACAATCCTGTCTCTGACCGCCCCCCCCCCAATGGGGCAGAATGTTCTGCAGAACCCCGGGAGCCCTTCTGTTTTGTTGCCCCCCATATAAATAGCTGATTAGCATCCCATTAAGCATCTGACCCCATGTTAAATTGGTCACCACTTGGGTGTCCACCACAGGCCCATAAAATGCTGCTGTTTCTCCTGCAGACAAATCAATATTTATTACTGATCAGCCCACATTTGCTCTGCAGAGCTTCACAGAGGGTCAGTGTTGCAACAGCTTGCTCTGGCCATTCATTAACGGCAGGATGGGGAGACAGCCAGTCTGGTTAACCCGGGCAGAAGGAAGCACATGGAAGGGCCAAATACCTCCGCGTTTCAAGCGAAGGGGTAATTAGATTTCATGCTGTTCAGAGGGTGGCTTGGGTGTGTGGCCGAGGTTTGTCCTTAAAGGCTTTGCTTACCGGGTCTGGCAGAGGGAAGCCAGTGGAAGCGAAAGTTGCCTTTAGAACGTTACAGCTAACTCAGCTGGATCAGTTACAGTTACGGTTAACTCTGTATCCAGCAGCAGCCATCTAGAGGCCTCTACATTTAGCTAGGCTTGTCAGTTGGCTTTGAGAAAAATGTCCAGGCCCCAGGATGCCAGCCTCCAGGTGGGACCTGGGGATCCCCTGGAATTACAGCTCCTCTCCAAACTACAGAGAACAGTTCCCCTGCAGAAAATGGATGCTTTGGAAGATCGACTCTACAGCATTATACCTTCCTTAGGTCCCTGTCCTCCCCCGGCTTCATCCCCCAACCTCCAGGAGTTTCCCAACCTGGATCTGGCAACCCTGTGAATCCCCCCATCCCCTGTCAGTGGCCAGAAGGGACCTAGCAATGCTCATCCAGGCCCTTTCAAAGAGGCTTAATGTGTGCAACTGGGCAGGTGATGCTTCTCATGGGATGGATTCATAATATCCCATTAATCATCTATTCAAGGGACATGACATTTTTGTCCAGGTCAGCTGGTAACCCTAGATCAGGCACCCCCAGCCTTGTTGAGCCTGTGGGAACTTTGGAACTCTGACACAGCGAGGTGGGCCCCATCACAAAATGGCTGCCGGATAATAGCCGCTGCAGGAAACGAAGCCAGCCACAAAAGGGATCTCACAGCTTACCTCCAGCCACACAGTGAGGAGTCTTGTGCTGCGGTGGCAATTGCTGCCAAATCGATGTTTGTAAACATCTGCACAGCCAGTCATCAGTGGCCAATCAGAAGCCTTGTTGGCCGGACGTTGTAGCTGGCCCTGCCTACTTCCTAAAAACACTTGACAGGCACCAGGAAAGTTGCTGGCAAGCACCGTGGCACCCACGGGCACCACGCTGGCAACCCCTGTGCTAGCATGGTATGAAGGTGGGGGCGGCCTTCTCTGGCTTTTCCCTGGTGTTAGCATAGGGGCTAAGGGGATGAGCTGTGATCCAGGAGGTCCCTGATTCAAATCTTTCCTCTGCTCCCCAAACCATTAAGTGCTCTTAGGCAGGCAGCTCTATCTAAGCCTCTGCCCCTTCTCCTATCTGCAGTAAAGCTTTAATAAGACAGGCCTACAGAACTTGGTTTAAGGACCATAGCAAGATAGTGTATGTCAAGTGCTTTATGATGTAATCCTTTGCAATTTACTCCAGCCTAAACCTGTTGAAATCTAGGGGTTTAGGCTGGAGTTACTCTGCATAGGATTGCACTGGAAATCACTGGGACTGCTACATAGAAGTAGACTCTACCTTTAACTTGCCCAAAATTCCTGGTGGGCTGTTGGCATGGAGGCCCACTGAACCACATAGCCCCTGTAGTGCAGGCTGAGCCTCGGGGGCTGCTCAATCTGAATCCGGCCGGCAGTAATGATGACAGTGGGTATAGATGTGCTGATGGACGAGTCCAACACCCTTTGCTGTTGTTGCTGTAGCCCTTGCAGGGGCCACTTGGCTCAACTTGCTCCAGGTTCAGCATCCCAGTCTGCCCCTGCTGCTCTATAGAAGCTCAGTGGCAGGAGTATATTCTGGTGTGCTGCCTCTCTACAGGGAGGTTCCCTGTAATTATTAAGGCGAATAGCCATTGATAGATAGGGTTGCCAACCTCCAGGTGTTGGCTGGTGATCTTCTGCTCTTACAACTGATCTCCAGGTGACAAAGATCAGTTCACCTGGAGAACATGGCTGCTTTGGAACTGGTCTTTTGGACCACAGCTTCGTCGCCAAGAAGAAGAGATTGGATTTATACCTTGCCCTTCACTTGGAGTCTCAGAGCGGCTTACAAACTCCTTTCCCTTCCCCTCCCCACAACAGACACCCTGTGAGGTGGGTGGGGCTGAGAGAACTCTGACACAAACTGCTCTTTTATTAAATCTCTTTTTTATTTATTTATTTTCCATAACAATTCATACATAAACATACAAAAATCACATGAACATTCACTTGACATTCCTACAGAGAAACCCCCAGTCTTTTTCAAGGACAGCTGTGCCAGAGCTTGTGACTGACCCAAGGTCACATCAGCAGGTGCAAGTGGAGGAGTGGGGAATCAAACCCGGTTCTCCCAGATTAGAGTCCGCACACTTAACCACTACACCAAACTGGCTCTCTTACCTCCACTGTCTTTCTGAGGTGATGTCTGAAGGAATTAGGGAATTACACACACGTTCTATGGGCATTGTGCCCCACTGAAGTCCCTCCCCTCCCCAAACCCTGCTCTCCTCATGCTCCAACCTCCCCCCCCATCTCCAGGTATTTCCCAACCCAGAGCTGGCAATCCTACTAATAGAGCTATGATTTATGATCTTGTCCTGTTCTTTTTTTAAAAAAAGCCATTGTAGTTATTCTCACCTGGAAGTCATTTTGACCTCTGACTGACTGACCCCTATTGGGGGGCCTGGAGGATATTCAGCGAGGTGGCTGAAAACCTGCCTCTGTCCTCCCAGCTTGGTGTTCCAAGTACTAACCACAGTTGACCCTGCTCAGCTTCCAAGATCTATCCAGGTCAGGGAGTAGCTATTCTCTACCACCACATCATGTGACAGTGAATTTCCTCACTGGACATTCGGCTAATTAACTATACAGTCATTTCTTGTCTTGAAACGACAAGTGTTTGGCCGCTCCTTTCTTTTCTTACTCCCGTTCCGTTGAAGTCATTGGCCTTAGAAGGGAAAAACTCTGCATAGGATTGGGCTATAAGGGTTTATCTAAACAATACAACTGAAACAATACAACTGCCTCTTCCTTGGGTGCCACGTGACCTCAGTCACATGATGCAGGGCATGTGGAGCCCAAGGAAAGGGCAAACACCCCCCCAAACACACACCCCAATGGCTGTTTCCCCGACAAAAATGGTGGGGTGGGGAAGAGAAGCCTGAAGCCCTTCCTTCACTCTCACAGAGCTTGGAGCTACACTGAGCAAAAGAGTGCTTTGAAAAGTTGAGCATCTGTACGCATGCATGGCTGGTAATTGTGACCCCCCCAGACACACACATACAACTCATGTCAGCTGTCTAATTTTACCATGGTTAGAGACCCTTTTCTGCTAAATTTAGTTATGGGTTGTCCCATACTGTCCATTTCTTCCATTTGATCTCCTGTGTAGAAAAAAAAACCCCTTCGACTTGCAGAGGGTACTCAGTTTTGTGGAAGAGTTCTAGATTCAAGCCCACATTGTGGCATCAAGCACCAACCCTCCACACACCTAGGGTTGCCAACCTCCAGGTGGGGCCTGGAGTTGTCCTGGCATTACAGCTTATCTCCAGCCTCCAGGGCTCAGTTCACCTGGAGGAAATGGTGGCTTCAAAGGGTGGAGTCTGTGGTATACCATAGATTCTTGATGAAATCCCTCCCCAGATTGTCCCCCCCTACAGGTACTGCCCCCAAATCTTCAGGAATTTCCCAAGCCAGAGCTGGCATCCCTACTCAACACACATTACCTTGATACTTTGGTAAGAACCCTGTGCCCATAGGTAGGTAAAAGGTAAAGGTTCCCTTGCTCGAAAGCCAGTCGAATCCGACTCTAGGGTTGCAGTGCTCATCTCCGTTTCAAAGCCGAAGACGTTTCCATGGTCATGTGGCCGGCATGACTAAACACCAAGGCGCACGGAACGCTTGGTAGGCATAGGTAGACATCACGTAAAAAAGTATACCAGAAAAATGGGGTGAACTGAACACACAGTACCAACTCACCCATATACAGAAGTCTGCCTGTAAGCACATTGCTAGGGGGGGGGGGGAGAGATGAAGGTCAGTCATGCTAAGGGGGCTGGCCCAACAATGTAACCATGATCCCCCCCCCAGTGTAAAGAAGAATCTCAGCACTGGCCTTTTAATAACCATGTATGGGGACATATTGGCTTGTTGAAAATCTTCTATTCACTTCAATAGGACTTGGCACAGGTGAAATTTTGTGTAGAATGGGTCTTTTGGACCACAGCTTCATCTCCAAGAATGTACCCCTATCTTTCAGAGGCAATGTCTGAAGGAATTAGGGCATTATATACACATACACAATCACACAAACACACACATGTGTGTGTGCGCGCACACAAAGAGAGAGGGGGGTCAGACATGTAATGGTTTGCTGCTGCTGCCCTCTAGTGGCAAGCTGTGGTAGATTTCAAGGGAAACAGGATGTGATGGAAGTCCAATCGCTTTTTAACCTCCTGGCATATGAATGAAGTTGTCAGAGGCTCCCTGCACTGTTAACAAGTGCAGAAGAAGTAAAAAAATAAAGCACATAACCAACACATGAAAACTTTTTTCAGATAAATGTAAGTTGTTGAAATGCTACTGTTACGTGTTATTATCACCTGCCATGGAGGCTGAGGTTGCTTCCATGTGCAGGTTTTGATCCAGTCCAGCATCCAAACTAAAGTCTTTTTTCTTTTGGGGGGCATCCATACAACAACATCCTCTAATCGCAGACTTTTCTGGTTTCCCTCTGCTTTACTCTAAATTTTCCCACAATCTGTTTTTAAAGATCGCATTCCAAGCATGGTTACACACCACGTGGATGGTGGGAAGGAAAGTGTGCGGTTTTTAAAGGTCCTGCTCACATCAGAGCAATTTTCCTTCTCCTGTCCTGAGCCATCACTTCTCCTCTCCACACCACTGGATAGCTGGATTGCTATAACTGCTAGATGGGTATAGCACAATAGCTGGGCTTTTAATGCAGTGCTTTCATTCACAACTTTTAATGATTTTGTGTTTTTATTCTTTTTAAAACAGTTTTAGAGAGATGGCATAAACATTTTCTAAGTAAATATCTGTTGCCATCATATGTAAGTCTCCATCCATTTTTGTTGCAGAGGAGCACCTTTCTCCTTCTCTCTCTGCAACATGTCTGTGTTATATAAATCAAATAAACAAACAGAAAGGACTAGAATTTTACTTTTTTTAAAAAAAACAAAAGCTGTGAATTCAGAGGAATTAATATATCATGACCATCATTATAATGTTATAATGCTATAGTACAATAGTAATCATTAGTTTTTTTAAAAGGCTTTTTAAAAAGTGCTCTGGTGATGCAGGTGACTTGGGAGGGTGCACAGGAAGCTCCTTTGTCAGTGCAAATGCCTCTACATTTTCAGCATTTATTGCAGGGGAATGGGGACTCCTCCTCACTAGTTGAATGCAGCCTGAGTGAGGGGTAAAATTTGATGTTGTGCAGCTAGATGTGGTCATGTACATCACAACTAGCATCATTCCTACCAGGAAATGTCAACAGTAAATTGAAGTAAGAAGCTCATTCCTGTTTCTTTTCTGCTCTCTAGTGCCATGGTTCCCAAGGACTATTCAAGAGCTGGACAGATTTGCCAACCAGATCCTCAGCTATGGAGCAGAGCTGGATGCTGATCACCCAGTAAGGAAAACAACAACAACAGATTAACAGCAATATTTTTAATGACTTGGAACTTCCCAGCATGTATATCTTACATTTCTGGTCCTCATTGACACAGAGAACAATCTGAAAATTTATCAGCTGGTGACAAAGGTCCTGCAACCCAAGATCTTCTAAATGGCCTCATGCGTCATGAAAGGAATGCCAACCACTGGGGTTTGGGAGTTCAGAATTACAATTTATCTCCCAACTACAGAGACCAGTTCCCCTGGAAAAAAATGGCACCTTCAGAGGGTAGACTCTATGATATACCATAGAATCTAGGTGAAATCTTTCCCCAAATTCTCCCCTTCACAGTCATCGCCAAATCTCTGGGAATTTCCCAGCCAAGAGTTGGAAACCCTATTTCGTGGAGGGTATGAGCCATATAGCTATATCCCTGGCTAGCCTGATCTCATCAGGTCTTGGAAGCTAAGCAGGGGCAGACCTGGTCAGTATTTGGATGGCAGACCACCAAGGAAGTCCAGGGTCATGACGCAGGTGCAGGCAATGGCAAACCACCTCTGAAATGTCTCTTGCCTGCAAAGCCCTATGGGATTGGCATAAGCCATCTGAGACTTGGCAGCACTTTTCACCACCACCACCACGGGACATATGTTAGAGATGGTGACTGTTAGATCGCACTAACAAAAGACTCTTAGAGTGATTCAGCAAGTGATTCAGCTTTATTGGAAGTAACGAACAGGCACTCAACTCAGTAAGAAACCAGAACAGAAAACAGTGGGAGCTTATGCTCCTTTTAAACATAACCGGGCTAATGTAGCCACGCCTATTTACAATTAACAACCAATGAGATTGCTTAGTTAAGGACCAATGGGAGTCTTTCCCTCCTAGGGAATGGTATCGTTCTGATTGGTCGCTGTTACGAAGCGACCAATAGGAAGTTCGCTCAGAGGAGCCCTGGTCTGGCTCGAAGCTTAACATAGGAGTCCTATGAGGTGATTCATGTAATCGTTTCAATACATTACAATTCCTCCCCCCTAAGTTAAGTCATCATCCCTTTGTTTTATTATTTACATACATTCAAGTCATGCTGTTGTACATCAACTGTTCCAAAATACTTTATTACAATCGTAGATATAACCCCAGGAAGCCATAAGTGCCCGTTTGCATAATTTCGTGCGAAAACCTTGTCCCCTTTTTCAAACATGCGCACCTTCGGTTGCGCCGTGGTACGCTCGGATTGCTCTTCAGTGAGGTCTGGGTGCATTCGGTTCAAACGGGTCGTGAGTCTCCGCCCCATTAACAATTCGGCCGGACTACGGCCTGTAGCACTACAGGGGGTGGTGTGCTGCAGCAAAAGAAAGGAGCCCAGCCTCTGGCTCCAGTCCCCTTCGTCCATTTTACCCAGGGCCTCTTTGGCCGTCCTGACCATCCGTTCGGCTTGGCCATTAGATGCCGGATGGAAAGGGGCCGAAGTCATTTGGCGTATGCCATTACTCGTGAGGAAGAGCCTAAATTCCTCAGACACAAATTGAGGCCCGTTGTCACTGACGATGACGTCAGGCAACCCGTGGGTGGCAAAAAGTCGGCGGAGCGCATGGATCACAGCAAGTGATGTGGTCGATTTCATATGCACGACCTCCAGCCATTTGGACATAGCGTCCACC
Organism: Gekko japonicus; assembly: GCF_001447785.1. Lineage (NCBI taxonomy): Eukaryota > Metazoa > Chordata > Lepidosauria > Squamata > Gekkonidae > Gekko > Gekko japonicus. Next base: position 320,001 of record NW_015173195.1, on the reverse strand, counting down.
ACAATTAGGAACATTTGCCCTTGGAGAGGGCCAGCAAAATCTATATGCAATCTGGCCCAGGGTTTACCAGATGACTCCCAGCCTTGGGGTGTAGCTTGTGGGGGATCGGGTCTGACTTGCTGGCATTTGGGACACCCTCGTACCCATTCTTCGATCTCTTTGTCCAGCCCCGGCCACCAGACATACCCTCTGGCCAACGCTTTGGTGTGTACCATACCGGGGTGACCCTCGTGCAGCGACTCTAACACTCTCGTCCTGAGTTTGTCAGGAACCACCACCCTGTTCCCCCATAATACACAGCCCTTAGAAATGGATAGTTCATTTTGACGGCTTTTGTAAGGGCCGAACTCCGGTTCAACGCTTCCAACCGGCCACCCCCTCCAAACCCAGTTTAATACTCGGGACAGCACGCTATCCTTGGCCGTGTGTGCTGCAATGTCCCTGGATGATACCGGGGGTCGAGGAAGCTCCTCAATTGCCAAGACCTCACAGGCGGGGGCAGGGTCTGCGCCAATGTCCGGCACCGGGCACCGGCTGAGGGCATCCGCATGCCCAATCGCTTTCCCAGGCCGGTGCTCTAAGTCAAAATCATAAGCCTGCAAAAATATCGCCCATCTAAGCATGCGTGGGGACATGATGTTTGGCAATTGCTTATCGGGCGCAAAAATCCCCAGTAGCGGCTTGTGGTCAGTGACCAGCAAAAATCGTCTGCCAAAAATAAAATCATGGAACTTTTTGACAGCCGCTACCAACGCCAGACCCTCCTTGTCTATCTGGGCATAGTTCCGCTCTGCCGCAGATAGTGATCTAGAATAAAAAGCGATAGGCGCTTCGCTCCCATCAGGCATCAGATGGCTTAAAACTGCGCCTACTCCAAAAGGTGAAGCGTCAGCAGCTAACACCAGGAGCTTGTGTTCATCATAATGCGTGAGTACGGCATTAGATGTCAGCAGCTCCTTGACTCCCACAAAAGCCTTTTCCTCGGCCTGCCCCCACTTCCATTTTGCCTCCTTGTGCAAAAGCGCGTGCAAAGGGGCCGCCACTGATGCCTTATGCGGTAAAAACGCATGATAAAAATTCAGGAGTCCTAAAAAGGATTGGAGCTCCTTCTTACTCACCGGCCTGGGGGCGTTTTGGATTGCAGATACCTTCTCATCCGTGGGGTGGACTCCCTCTGCGTCAATGCGAAACCCCAGGAAGTCCACACTTTCCACCCCGAGCGTGCATTTTGAGCGCTTAACTCTGAGACCGGCATTTTGAAAACGCCTGAGGACCTCTTTAACCCGGTCCAGTAGTTCCTGTTCAGACCCGCCCGCAATCAGCACGTCGTCAAAATAGGGCACTGTGCCAGGTACCCCCCTTAGTAGACGTTCCATGAGGCCCTGAAAAATCCCAGGTGCTACGTTGACCCCGAATTGCAGCCTGTTCACTTTAAAAGCCCCTTGGTGGGTTACAATTGTTTGGGCCTCGGCAGCCTCCGGGGTGACAGGCAACTGCTGGTATGCCTGGGCCAGGTCAAATTTGGCGAAAATCTTGCCACCCCCCAGGGAAGCCAAAATGTGGCTTATTACCGGGACCGGGTACGAATGTTGCTGCAGCGCCTTGTTAATCGTACATTTGTAATCGGCGCATAGTCGTATGGACCCATCTGATTTGACAGGGGTTACGATCGGGGTCTCCCATTTGCTGTATGGTACTGGCTCTAAAACCCCTTGCTCAACTAGTTTGTCAATCTCTTTTTCCACCTTATGTTTGAGAGACACAGGTACTTTCCGATACTTCAACCTAATAGGTTTGACTGACGGATCTAAGTCAAACGCAACCGGGGGGCCCTTGTACCTCCCCAACCCTTCGGCAAATACATCAGGGAACAGGTCGTACAGCATGCCCCATTTATTTTCAGACATCCTGTTAATCCCAGAAATACCAATGCCCAATGGCTCAAACCAATCTAACCCTAGCAGGTTAACCCGGTCTCCCTCTGCAATCAGGAATGACAGTTTAACACATTTCCCCTTATACTCAACAGTAACAGAGTCCCGTCCGGCCAAGGGAATTCGGTTGCCCTGGAAGTCGGACACTCTGGTTCCCGCAGGCTGGAGCCGCCGCCGGCTTCGGTTCGGGAACAACTGGCGCCAGGACGCGGCAGAAATCACCGTCACGGACGATCCTGAGTCCACCTCCATTGTACAGGGTCGGCCGTCGAGGAGTGGAGTCACGGTGATCTTGCCCTGGCTGCTGGTGCGATTTACGGCCGATGCGCTCGACAAGGTCGCCGTCAACTGGCAGCTTGCTTCCGATGCTGAGGAACGGGTCTTGCCTTGGGTGCTGACTGGAGTGCCCCTCTGCGCTGACCGGTTGTTAGTTGAGGGATCCTTCTTTGCTGATCTGCAGACTCTGGCCAGATGACCACGCCGCCCACACGCTCTGCAGTCGACATCACGAGCCCAACAGGAGTCGCGCTGGTGTTTCCCGCCACAACCGGAGCAAGGCTTGACGTTGGTAGTCTTCGCTGGGGTCCGCTTGCCTCGAACCGCGTTGACGTCATCATCCGCGTCTTCGCCCTCGCTGTCTCGTTGAGCGTGTATACTGGGCTCTGCCACCCGCTGGCGGACCTCCTTCGTGGACTTCTCCGCTGCTTCCGCGGCCACGGCCTCTTCGTAGGCCACTGCCCAGGTCAGGGTGGTGCGGGCGAACAGCCTCTGTTGCAGCCTTTCATCTTTGAGACCGCAGACGAGACGGTCTCTGAGGGCTTCCTCCACGTTGTGGAAATTACATGGCCGTGCGGCTTTGCGAAGGGCCGCCACGAAATCTGCGATGGTCTCGCCTCCGGCCTGGTTCCGCTTGTAAAAAGCGTGCCGGCAGGCGATCTCCGACGGTTGTGGAGAATAGTGAGCCTTACGCTTCTCCGTGATGTCAGCGTAGGTGACAGTCTTTATATCAGTTGGGGCCACCAACGACCTGGCTATGTCGAAGGTCCCCTTCCCGCAGGAACTCAGGAGGCACGCCCGTTTCTTGGCCTCGTCTGTAATGTCGTGTGTCTCCAGATGGAACTCGAACCTGGATAGGTAGGAGTCCCAGTCTTCTGAGGAGGGTTCGAAGCACTCGAACTTCTGGCTTCCAGCCATCGTGGGAGACTTGGGCACCGGAGCTGGTGGCGCCTCCGCCGGATCGGCTGCTGTGCTCTGCTCGCTTTCTTCCGAGTCCGAAGTGTGGATGTCCGCAGGGCTGCCTACCTGCTCTAACATCCCACCTTCGTCGCCAATTGTTAGATCGCGCTAACAAAGGACTCTTAGAGTGATTCAGCAAGTGATTCAGCTTTATTGGAAGTAACGAGCAAGCACTAACTCAGTAAGAAACCAGAACAGAAAACAGTGGGAGCTTATGCTCCTTTTAAACATAACCGGGCTAATGTAGCCACGCCTATTTACAATTAACAACCAATGAGATTGCTTAGTTAAGGACCAATGGGAGTCTTTCCCTCCTAGGGAATGGTATCGTTCTGATTGGTCGCTGTTACGAAGCGACCAATAGGAAGTTCGCTCAGAGGAGCCCTGGTCTGGCTCGAAGCTTAACATAGGAGTCCTATGAGGTGATTCATGTAATCGTTTCAATACATTACAGTGACTAGGAAGTTACAAGAGATAATATGGGAATGTTTTTATAACCTGAGAATAAAATAATTTCATTCCCCTCTTGCATTCTGAATTCTCGCAGTCTCAAAGAATCATAGAATCATAGAATGTTAGAGTTGGAAGGGACCTTGCAGGTCATCTAGTCCAACCCCCTGCCCTCTGCAGGAGCATAGCTGAAAGACAGCCTTACATACCTACGACATACCTGAAAGATGGTCGTCCAGCCTCCGCTTGAAAACGTCCAGCGAAGGAGCATCCACCACCTCCCGAGGCAGACTGTTCCACTGCTCAACCACTCTTACAGTTAGGAAGTTTCTCCTGATATTTAGCCGGTAACGACTCCCTTGTAATTTCCACCCATTAGATCTAGTCTTGCGATCCGGAGCAAGAGAGAATAGATCTGCTCCATCTTCTACATGACAGCCCTTCAAACACTTGAAGACTGCAATCATGCCCCCTCTAAGCCTTCTCTTTCCCAGGCTAAACATACCCAACTCTTTCAGCCTTTCCTCATAAGACTTGGATTCCAACCCTCTCACCATCCTGGCTGCCCTCTTCTGGACACGCTCGAGCTTGTCAACATCCTTCCTAAAATGTGGTGCCCAAAACTGGACACAGTACTCCAGGTGGGGCCTGACCATAGCAGAATAGAGTGGAACTACCACCTCCCTTGATCTGGACACAATGCTTCTGTTAATGCATCCTAAGATTGCATTAGCTTTCTTCACAGCCACATCGCACTGCAGGCTCATGTTTAGCATAAGCACAGCTTATGAAGCAAAAAGTCTTTTGAGGCCCTTAAAGGGCCTGACATCTACCTTTATAGATGCAGTCAGGGGGTGGTTGTTTTTCTTTTTTAAAAGAGGTGCTGGAACTTTCAAGAGGGAAATGAAGTTTTCAATCTGTGTACTGAAAATTCATGAGCTTTTAAACATTTTTGAATGAATTTTGTTGAAGAGGTTCCGGCGCGTTCCCCCAGAAAAAAAGCCCTGGATGCAGTTATTGGGCAGATGAAGTTTTGTACATATGAGCATGTTGGCTCCATGAGTACACAGGGACTGACAGCAAAGCTTCCTCTCAGCAAATTAGCATTTTATTTTTACATTAGAAGATTCACTCCAGCCAGAAATTATGGCTATTAATTTAACCAATGCTGGGAGCTTGTAAATAAATCCCATGTGGCGTGGCACAAAATTGCTGCTATTACACTAATTGAGGCAGTGATTAGCCCTTCAGTAGTTTCAGTTTAATCTTGAAAGCACCGTGTTTCCTGTGCTATTATTTGGCAGCATCCTGGAAGAAAGGAAAGGGTATGGGAGACCCAGTGGCTCTGGGTGAGAGAATGAAAGCACCCTCTGGATGTTTCTGTCAGGAAGTGGCTGGGCTTGAAAGCAGAAACTGCTCTCCAAAAAACCCCCTCAATACATGAAAATGAAAGATGCATCTTAGATTCAATTCCTAATTATATAATGATCCTTTTCCTGTTTTTTTTTAAAGGGGGGGAACCAAAGTGCAATTAGGCATAGTCTGTAATAGATGTTAAAAAACCTGTGGATTTGGAGCTTCCTCATTTTTTGGTGGATGGCAGGGTTGTGGAAGCTTTGGCTTCTGGGCTAGATCAAGACTCTTTCACCTTTGGTCACCTGCAATTTCCCTAACTCCTCTATTAATTGGGCTGAGGCACGGCCTGCTTTGACCTTAACCTCAAAAAACCAAACAAGGAAAATAGTACAGAATAGACTGGACTGCCTTCCCATGTCTAGAATCTAAGACCCTGGCTCACAGATGTTTTTCTGTCAGAAGCAGACCATTTTTTCTTGAAGCTGCTGAAACCTTTGGGTGTGCTGGTATCTTTTGTTTTTGAAGTAAGGTATTCTTTTAACCATGAGGACTAGAATCCTAGCTTGTATCCTCAAATTGCTTTGAAAATTAGGACAACCAAGTAGAGCAGGCTTCCCAGGTGCCCGTCCCAACCTCCTGTTTTCCACTGTTGCTCCAGCAGTGGGAGGAAGAAAAATGGACCACTGTTGGTTAATGGCATGACATCACTTCCAGGGAAACTTGGAAGTAATGTCGGTCGACTCTAGAAATGGCTGGGAGCTCTGTGGCCCTAAGGTGCTCCTCATGTACCTGCCTCCCCAGGCTCTCACCAGTTTCTAGGCTGTGCCTGGCAACCCTTAGGGACATTAGAGTCTACCTTCAGATGAACAGAGCTCTTTATTTAGGACTCAGATGTGATGTTGTCCCCAAGTCCACCATGGGGACACAACCACAATTTTAAAGATGAAATTACCTCTGTTTACAAATGCCATGGGGGACCTGTTGTGGATGGGACCATGGCATGAGGGGGGGACTCCTGTTTCCCTTGATGACATTCTCAAGATCCCAACTCCACAATGTTTGGCTATTGAAAATAGCAGGCAGGTGGGTTTAGAATGGTAGAGTCATGTTTAAAGCCACTTGTGATTATCCCTTATCCCTTAAAGCCATTTGCAATTATCCCTGTATCTCTAGTTATTCTTAGGTATATAAAGCAGCCAAAATGCCCTTTTAAGACATAGCAGCACCTTCGCGATTGCATATGGAGTACCTCTAGAAGCAAACCTTTGAGCCTTGTTGTAAGTCTTGCCCACTCTCATTCATACCTGACGTGGCAGGCCAGAGTGAGAAGGCCAAAGACAGCTTGAAATAGGTTACTTTTGTTCAGTCCTATTTGTGTTCTACATGGCTTTCTGCAAGTCCAAATCAATGTATTTTGTAATATTTTTCCAGGGCTTCAAAGATCCTGTTTACCGGGCCAGAAGAAAGGAATTTGCTGATATAGCCTACAACTATAGACAGTAAGTATGCAAAGATAACAAACAAGGCATGAAAAGTATTTAGAACTCAACATCTTCTACACCGTAAAGTTGTTGTGGTGGGGGGATTCATTATTGGGATAACGCAGACCAGGCGATCCCCAATGTTGTTGGCCCTGTGGAACTAAAGATTGGGCGCGTGGAAAAGCTGGCTCCCTAACTGCCCTGTGGGACGGGCGGGCAGGATATCCCCAATGTGACGTCATCACGTCGGGGGTGCCCCGCCCCCTTCGGGAACGCCCCCCCCCCAAAGTCCCCTGCTGGGGGGGAAGATAGGACTTGGCAACCCTAGGTGGGACTTTGACAATGGGGAGTGGGCACCTGCACAAAGTGGCTTCCATCGAGTTAGGGTTGCCAGCTCTGGGTTGGGAAACGACTAGAGATTTTGGGGGTGAAGCCTGAAGAGGGCAGGGTTTGGGGAGGGGAGGGACTTCAATGAGGTACAATGTCATAGGGTCCTCCTTCCAAAGCAGCCATTTTCTCCAGGTGAACTGATCTCTGTGGTCTGAAGATAAGCTGTAATTCCAGGGGATCCCCAGCCACCACCTGGAGGTTGGCAGCCCTACATGGAGCTCTAAGACCAGTCACAAAATGTTGGTATGCCGCAAGAGAATCATTCTCCTACGAAAGCAGCAGCTGCATCTGAATGTGTGCTCCCCTGTAGACACAAAACTGTTGCTTCCTGGGATCGGTCCATGCACCTCTTGTGCCAGTGAAGTGGATGGATGCTAGGGTTGCCAACCTCCAGGTGGTGGCTGGGGATCTCTAGCTATTATCATTGGTTTCCAGGTGACAGAGATCAGTTCATCTGGAGAAAATGTCTGCTTTGGGAGGTAGACTCTTTGGCATGATATCCCATTGAAATCTCTCCTCTCCCCAAACCCCATCCTCCTTAGCCCCCCCCCCAAAAAAAATCTCCATGTATTTCCCAACCAGGAGCTGGGAACCCTAATGAAAGCCAGGGTTGGGTATTTGCTCATAGGCACTACACTGGGGATCAGCAATACAGACATGTGCCTGGGGCACAGAGCATATGGACCTCAACTACCTTGTGAACAAACTCCTGCTTGACTAGTATTCAATAGGCTCTCAGCCCAGTTTAGAAGACACACGTTGCATTTATTGAATTCATGTACAGAGATGTTCTCCTGCCAACCTAGCAGTTCGAAAGCAAGAAATTGGAAGTAGATAAATAGGTACCACTTCGGTGGGAAGGTAACAGCGTTCCGTGCGCCTCGGTGTTTAGTCATGACCACATGACCACGGAAACGTCTTCGGACAACACTGGCTCTTCGGCTTTGAAACGGAGATGAGCACCGCAACCCTAGAGTCGGACTCGACTGGCTTTCGAGCAAGGGAACCTTTACCTTTACTTACAGAAATGTTACATTCACAAACACACACCCCTTATTTCCAAACATTCAGCTGAATCCATGCACAGATTCTATACACAGATACTTTTCATACATAAGCTTTGTTTGCATGCTCTTGTTCCTGGATTGGGCAAGGGATTTATTTAGCTATTTAAAGTATTCGTTGCTACTTTTTCTCTTAACATGGGGTTAAAAGCCAGATCCCCCCCAAAAAACCCTCCAAAATAAAAAACCCTATAAATTCTTGTATAACAGAACTTTCCAATATAACACCATATCAAGAGACTATCCAATGAACCATCAGAAACAAAAGACATCAAAGCAGATGCCAAGCCTAACAGGATGTGGCCAGCCAATATGCCACAAAGGGGAGGATAAGGTAAAAAATAACGAGCCATGATACAAAATCTTGACATACCAGATTACATAAAGGTATGGCTGTCAGCTCTAGGTTGGGAAATTTCTGGAGAGTTGGGGGTGGACCCTTGCAGGATAGGGTTTGGGGAAGGGACTTCAGCAACATATAATGCAATAGAATCTACCCTCCAAAGCAGCCATTTTCTTCAGGGGAACTGATTTATGTCACCTGAAGATCAGTTGTGATTCTGGGACATCTCCAAACCTCTCCTGAAGGTTGGTAACCACACACTAAGGATGCCGACCTTCATTTGGGAGACCTGGGGATTCCTCAGAATTATAGCTCAGCTCCAGACTACAGAGATACGTTCCCCAGGAGAAAATGGATGCTTTGGAGGGTGGACTCTATGGCATTGTACCCCATTGAGTTCCCTGTCCTCCCCAGTCTTCATCCCCTAATCTTCAGGAGTTTCCCATCCTGGATCTGGCAACCCTACCACACACAAAAGACAAAGCCTGCACATGGGCAGTTTGTAAACACACAGGCTCTGCTGAACAGTTGCCAGACGAACTAGATGGTCTGATCCTGCCCTTCCTACATGCATTCATTGAATATATTTCTACCGAAGAGGACTTCATGTCTCAGCTGCATGGTAATCCCTTTGCAGGCATTCTGCAGGTTAGGGGATATAAAGGAAGAAGTGCTTTGAGTAGTGTATTAAAGGAGTGAGTGAGAGTCTTGTGCCTTTTCCTGCAACTTCTCACCCTGCCTGCCCCCATCTTTGGATTGGTAAAAAGGTGACGTATGGGATGCAGTGTGGCTGCAGAGGACTAGGCTGACCTAAAGTGCTGAGGCTAGATATAGACCTGGATGTAGGGTTGCCAGCTCCAAATTGGGGAATTCCTGGAGATTTGGGGGTGGAGTCTGGGGAGAGTGGTATTTGGGGATAGGAGGGTCCTCAGTGGGGATTAAAGCCATAGAGTCAACCCTCCAAAGTAGCCATTTTCTCCAGGGGGACTCATCTCTGTCATCTGGAGAGCAGTTGTAATTCTGGGAAATCTCCAGGACCCACCTGGAATTTGGCAAGCCTGTCTTGTAGGAGGGGAGTAGAACTATGGGCTCTGGGCTGTGTGCAGGATCCAAACAAGTCTGGCCTGGCCTTGTGCAAGAGCCCCCTTTCCCTCTTACCGATTCTTCTCCCAAAGCATTTAGTTTCCCCTCACTCTGTCTTTCTTTCTGCAGTGTGCTTAAATCCTCCTGGGACGGCCTTTATCCTAAAATTACAGCTTAAGAGAAATAAATTGCATTCAGATGAGGACCACTCTACAGCGCCGCGATGCTTTGTTGTTTAATTGCACTGCAGTATCAGAGGGGACTACAAAGCCCCGAGCGCCAAATAAAGTAGCGCCTTGTATGCCTCACATTAAACAGGAGAGAGGAAGGGGAGTGTGTGGATAATTTACATGAAAGTAGGAACTGTAAACAATATTGAAATGATTCGTCACGTCTGGTCTTGATCTAATGCTCTTGTGTGTGTCATTTCTGGTCCAGTTGCATTGAGTGGTGTTTTTTCCATGGGTTGTTTTGCCATTAGTTTGCATGGGGTGGGGGTGGGGGATGAAAGGAGATTTTTAATCTCAACCATAAACTGACAAATCTCCAGTTTGGTTATATAACTATTTAGAGTCCACAGTCCTTTTCATGTTTCAGTCTGAGGAAAGAATAATAACCTTGACAAGCAGCTTAGTGGGTATGTGCATCTTTTTCGGTGGCTACCTCACAGCTATGGGTTTTCCCATAAAGTTTTGTTGTTGTTGTTCAGTCGCACAGTCGAGTCCGACTCTTCGCGACCCCATGGACTAGATCATGCCAGGCCTTCCTGTCTTCCGCCGTCCTCTGAAGTTTGCTCAATTTCATGTTCGTTGCATCTATGACACTGTCTAACCATCTCATCCTTTGCCTTCCCCGTCTTCTTTGATTTTCAGTCTTTCCCAGCATCTGAGGGACTCTCAAGAGTCTTCTCCAGCACCATAGTTCAAAAGAATCTATTCTTCGGCACTTGGCCTTCATAAAGTTTTACCAAATGAGAATTTGACTATCTTTCAGAACCAATCTAAGGCTCAGAGCACAGACTGTAGTCATGGAGGTGCAGCTGGGACCAACCTTTTCGGGCCAAATTGGTCTCCCTCCTAGGGCTAGTTCACAGTTGACTGAGATTCCCTGCATGATGATTAGGGCAGAATTTGCCCTCATTTCTAACTAGGCTTGCCAAGTCCCCCTGGGGGGCGGGGAAACCCCCGCCCCAGAGGCCCGTTCTCCGCCGGCGGCGGATCGGGCCCCAGGGAGAACCCCACCCTGACGTGCGCGTCACCAGGAAGTGACTTTAGGATGCCGGGCACGCTGGGGGCGGGGCCGTGACCATCGGAGAGAAAACTAGGCTGAGACTATGTTTTCCCCTCCGATGGTCATGGTCCCGCCCCCAGTGTGCCCGGCGTCGTAACGTCACTTTCGGATGATGAGCGTGTGGCGTGCGAGCACTTCGCGTGCGCGCGCTCCAGTCGCCGCCCAGGAGTTCCCCACTGCGACTGAGAAACGACTTGGCAACCCTATTTCTAACTTGGGTAGCAGCCGGAGGAAGGGAGATGGATGGAAGGTCTTTGTGTTCATACAAATGAGGAGGAGGCTATAATGACATAAGCAGTGCATGCATGCCATGAGAATTGCTTCTGTACTGGTGCACTGGGAACATGAGTACCCCACATGCCTCTAACCACCTTCCCCTCACCCACCTTTCAGAGATGGCATTCAGTAGTACTGGACCTCCGAAAAGTGGGGATTTAATATCCTGCCGAGCACCAGTGCTTGGCCATGTCTGTGCTGCCATTTTCAGTGCACGTAAAGTTCCTGGGAAGCCTGGACTCTCCAGTGCTTTTCACACAAAATATCCAAGAAAATGGAATACATTTATGGGGGAAGCAGCACACCACTTGCCCGCTCCATCCCTGATTCATGTGCTGTCACACAACAGTGAAAAGGTCCTATGTACATAGAAGCATGCATGTACAGGACTCTCTCCCTGCTTTTTTGGGTGCATTGGTGTCATGGAAAGATGCTTATGTGCATATATTTGCATATTGGTGGAATTTTTACACACCTTCCGGGGAATGTGCATACCAGTGTGCTGCCAGTCTCCTCCCCAATACATGCTCAGTCTCCATGGATATAATGTGCAAAAAGGAATTCTCTCTTGCTGATTTTAACTTTCTCCAGTGTGAAATGACATTTCCTACTTCTTCCAACTCTTCTCTGCATTGCCAGCGAAGGGAAGGCAAGGGACACTTGGTTTGTCAATCACTGGAGGACTAACTCACTGATGAGTCTCATCTGAGAGCGCATAGAATCCTGGCATTGGCCCTGTTGAACATTCCTTTATGTGGAGATTATAGATATATAGATATAGATAGAGATAGATGTATATAGATACAGAATTTTATATTCTGCTGTTACCTTCCTAAGCTTTGGAGGGGGGCAGCTCAGAAAACCACATTAAAATAAACGACAGGAAATGAAATTTATGAGACTTATCAAAATCATTCTTCAGAAAAGGATGTGCAATTTAAGACAGCACCCCGAGAGACCTATTTTAAAGAAATCAGCTGTCTATTTAAAGAACCCTTTCCTCCCTTGCCTTCCTGCTTCCCCCCCCCTCTCTCCCCCCTCACCTGCCTGCCACCCTGAGCACTGGTCTATTGATCTCAGCTGCCTTCAACTTGGTGTCTGACGGTGCCTTAAGCCCCTGCTCTTTTCTCCAGGCCCACGAAGGTGGCCTAAGGATTAATTAGAAAAGGTCAATGCTATAGAAACCAAAGCAGTCCCAGTTCGCCCCCTCCTCTAATTCAAAATCATGTTTAAAGCTCCATAGATCAAGGAGGACTGGTGCAGAGAGACAGAAAATTGCACCATTATTGGGGGGAGGGGGAGGCTGCCACTAGGCTGAGGCTAAAATGAGGGGGTGGGGAATGGTGGGGTATCAGTCGTATTTCGACAAAGAGCCTGCAGCTTTGGAAATCCCTCGTATTATCCCAGCAGTGCCACAAACCCTATTAAACTGCTGGAAAAGACTCTTTGATTTGGAAAAATCGAGGGGGTGTCGCCTGTCCATTTTTTATTATTTCCCTGAAGAATCGCCCTCCCTCTGTTTTAATGTCAAGGCAATAAAGCAGAACATGTCAAAGGAGTCCCTTCTGGTCCGAAGTTGAGCCAGAGTGACGGTGCTATAACTGTATTTAGATAGAGGCAGATTGGCTGTTCCTGCT
>NW_015173195.1:203881-307441 GCF_001447785.1 Gekko japonicus | reverse complement strand
CGAATCACAGGGATGCAGAATTTTGGGGCCCACAGAGATCTAAGGGGTTATCTAATCCGCCCCCTTATCCTATGGCCAGGTCCTCTGGGGCTATCATGTGGGCCAGATTCACTTTTAATAGGGTTGCCAACTTCCAGGTGGTATCTGGAGATGTCCCGCTGTGTCAGTTGATCTCCAGATGATCAAGATCAGCTCCCCTTGAGAAAATGGCTGGAGGACGGACTCTGTGGCATTATAACCTGCTGAGGTGCATCCCCTCCTTGAACCCCATCTTCCCCAGGCTCCACTCCACAGAACTCCAGGTATTTCCCAACCCAGAGATGGCAAGCCTAAATTTTAACCGGGTTACAGAACTGCAGAGCCAGAGCAGGAAGGAAGACAATATGCTGGACCTCCACTGCCTACAGAATAAAAAATCATGAGGGAGATGATTTCAGAGAACTGAAAGAGATTGGAAATAGAAGGATTGTTGTTCTCCACTGGTGAGAGCTGGTGTGGTGGGGAAATGGGGTAGGCAATGCCACAATGGCATTACATCACTTCTGGGGAAAACCAGGAAGTGACAAATGTCTGCATTAAGAATCACAGGAAATTGCATGGTAAAACTGATGATTCCTAGAGGCAACTGATGCCACTTCCTGGTTTTTGCCAGAAGTGATATAATACTCTTGTACCAACAGAGATTTAATTTTTTTTTTCCTGCTGGCCACCAGAATGGTCAATCCACTAAGTTATTGCATTTTCACTTCTGGTAAACAGGTTCCCCCGTGGGTGCATTGTTTCAAAGCCATACACAGGGTTGCCAACTCTGGCCCAGGAAATTCCTAGGGATTTGGGGGCACTGCCTGTGGAAGAAGGAATTTGGGGAGGGATTTCACCTAGAATTAGGCTTGCCAGCCCCCAGCTCCTGGTGGGGGATCCCCCAATTTCAGGGGCTTCTCCCTGCCGTGGATCAGCTGACCAGCAGGGGAAACCTTGCCCCTAAACAGGGAGGCAATGACATCACCCAGAAGTGATGTCTTTGCATTGGGGATGTCACGCGGGGATGCTCTGATATTTGGGCAAACTTGATGGTTTGAGGATAGGGTGATGTCCCCAATGTGATTATGTCATTTCTGGGTAATGTCATCATGTCAGAGATGTTGTGTGATGTCCCTGCCCACCCCTGGAACACCCCCCATATCCCACCACCGGAGCGAAGTGGGGACCTGGCAACCCTACCTAGAATCTATGGTATACTATAAATTCTGTCCCCTGAAGTTGCCATTTTCTCCAGATGAAGTGATCGTTGTAGTTTGGATATCAGGTGTAGTTCCAGGAGAACTCCAGGCCCCAACTGGACATTGACAACATTATTTGTACCCCATTTCCCCATAGGACAGGAAGCAACCAGTCAGTTATATGAGGGGAAAGTGATTGGGATGACGAGTTCTCCTCCCAAACGGTTTCTCTCAGTTAACTGTAACTCCTCTACTTTGTTTCACAGAATACAATGTAAAAGATAGCCCCATTATCCCCAGCTTCGTGCCCACGGATGTGCTTCATGGCACCCACTTGCTTATTCCCCAAAACATGTCTTCCACAAGACAAACAGCTGGGTTATTCTCTATCTCATTTTATCAGGAAATGTTTCAGAAAACCCAGAACATAAGAACATAAGAGAAGTCATGTTGGAACACGCCAGCGGCCCATCCAGTCCAACACTTTGTGTCACACAGTGGCCAAAAACCAGGTGCCATCAGGTGATCCACCAGTGGGGCCAGAACTCCAGAAGCCCTCCCACTGTTGCCCCCCCAAGCACCAAAAATACAGTACATTACCGCCCCAGACCTCAGAAATATATTCTGGTCTGCAGGAAGCAGCCGTTCAGAAATAGCTGCCCCCATCATAGAATGCTTTTAGAACATCTCAACATTTTGCAAATCCCTTTCTTTTCTAGCGGACAGACCATCCCCAGGGTGACTTACTCAGAAGAAGAGAAGAAAACATGGGGTACAGTCTTCAGAGAGCTGAAGACTCTCTATCCCACCCATGCTTGCTATGAACACAACCACGTCTTCCCTCTCCTGGAGAAATACTGTGGCTACCAAGAAGATAACATTCCCCAGTTGGAAGATGTCTCAAATTTCTTGAGAAGTAAGTAATGGTGTAGATAGGTCAAATGTCTGATATTATTGACAGTTAAACAAGTATAAGGCCAACAGTCGTGATCGTCTGACCCACAATCAAACAGTCACAAGACTTATAAAGAATGCTGTTTATGTATTGCAATCTAAAGACGCCCGAGATCCAGTAGAAACATAGCAACATATTTTGAGCCTGAATGTTAACTGAGATCAGCGTCCTATCTGAACTTAGTATTCTTAAGACTTGTTGTCTAACATTTATGAAACTGAGAGCTTTGGCACCATTATAATATCTCCTGAAGAAGATCCATTGTTTGAAACGTTGTTATGTAATCCGGAGACGACGTTGATTATGTACCTTGGTTCAAGGATTTTCTATTGATTTGTGTATCATGTTGTAGTGCTTTAGATTGCAATACATAAACAGCATTCTTTATAAGTCTTATGACTGTTTGATTGTGGGTCAGACTATCACGACTGTTGGCCTTATACTTGTTTAACTGATTGGGTCATGTTTGTCCAGGGTTTTTTTTATATTATTGACAAGCATACCACAATTATTCATTCTGTATCTGAAGTAGTAGGAAAACTAGTATAGACAAAGAATAATTAGACAAAGAAATAAATACTAAAGAATAAATCAAACAGAACATTATTATAACAAGATTGTAAGATAGATTCATTCTGTATTCAAAGGCTGCACTGGATTTCGCTTACGTCCTGTGGCTGGACTCCTGTCATCTCGGGATTTTCTGGCTGGCTTGGCTTTTAGAGTATTTCATTCTACACAATATATTCGCCATTCGTCAAGACCAATGTACACCCCAGAACCGTAAGTATTTCATCTTAGAAGGGACGCACAGTCAAATTACTGCCAGATATTCAGAAAACTGTACGAGGTCAGCAGAGAGAGCCCAAGACATTGTGGTGTCTGCGGCAGAAAATCCAAATGGTACCCTCCATGGTGGGAAGATATAATAATACATTAATTTATAGTTTGCTGCCATATTGTGACATCCCATAATCTGCTGTTCATGGTGGGACTTAATGATAGGGCCAACCCTGTTGGCTACTATATAATGGTTAATACTTTTTAAAACAGTTGTTCTCCTTTTATTTTCTTAGATCCCATAGAAAATACAGTGTTGGTCTGGTTTTAGGTCCCTCCCCGCTTTCTAGAATAAAAGTTTAATATATGGAGCCAAAAGTTTCACAAGGGAGAGGCTGGGACATGTAAATATTCAATAGTCTGTCTAGATCTTATTTATTTTATTTTATCTTTTGCAATGTATGCACTTCCCTTTTTAAAAAATGAATGTTTTTTACACAAAAAAGATTGTTTATATTCCTTGTCTTACAGAGATGTTTGCCATGAGCTCCTAGGACATGTCCCTCTGTTTGCTGATCCTAGTTTTGCTCAGTTTTCCCAAGTAAGTAAAGCCTTTAAATGATTATGACAAATAATTTCAGAAGATCACTTACAAAATAGACAAAGAGGGCATACAGATGGCTAGATAGGCTCCAAAATGTCCAGATATTATTATCAGAAAAAATAAATTTGGAAATATAATTTATTCTCAGTGCATCCAAAGACATTTTAGGAAATGAATTTATGACAGTTCTACATTTGATTGCAATGCACCATACAACTGACCTTCAGAATTCACTGCCACAGCATGTGATAATGACTAATGGTACAACTGGTTATTACCTATAAAGCCCTATATGGCCAGGGGCCAGCCTACCTGAGGGACCGCCTTGCCCCACATGTTCCCCCAAGAGCACTACAATCGGGGCCCCAAAATTTCTTGGTCATCCCAGGCCCTAAGGATGTCAAACTAAATGTGACCAGGGCCAGGGCTTTTTCGGTGGCGGCTCCTACCTGGTGGAACGAGCTCCAGGGGGAGATCCGGGCCCTGCAGGACCTTGTGCAGTTCCACAGGGCCTGCAAGACGGAGCTCTTCCGCCAGGCTTTTGAGTAGGAGCCGCCCCCCCCCCACTATACCACCACCGTCAAGACATCTTAATGGATGCATTGACAAGGCCTGAGGAAGAACTTAGAAAATACAGAAGATCGGACAAGCCGTTGCCACTGGATATGTACGCTACGGGAGTACCATCTGGAACTGTGGTGATACCATCTTGGATCTAGGATACTAGTAATTGGATAGAGTACTGTGTTTTTAGTACTGATGTTTTTATTATGTTTTTATATGTTCTTATTTATGGCAAGGCTAATGACCTGCCTCTGTTAGCCGCCCTGAGCCCACTGGGGAGGGCGGGATACAAATGTAATAAATAAATAAATAAACTGGGTAACAGAACTGTGTAGGGTTCCTAAGCCTAACAAAAGTGGAACCTGGTGGTGTACAGCACTTTTTTTTTAAGACCAGAGTTTAACAGTGCAGTCCTAAGCAGAGTTACACCCTTCTAAGTCAGTTGAACTCAATGGGCTTAGAAGGGTACAACTCTGTTTAGGAGTGTGCTGGAAAAATCTAGGGGGGGGGGCAATCTTGGCTTCAATCCAAAATACAGCTACCACCTGAATCCAAAGAAGTAAAGCACAGAGAAGAATGCAGGAAGAAGAGAGGGTACAGGTATGAACAGGTGGACTGGTGGGTTTTGTGTAACTTGGAACTGGTTCCAAATTAGGGATGGAGGAGAAGGTATGTAGAAATGCAAAGGATGGAAGCAGCTAGGTGTGAATGATTATGAATTAGAAAGGCAGGTGACTTTAGATAGGAAGCAAAGGCAAGGTAGGGCCTGTAAATGGAACTTGCCTCTTCTATATATTTATTTTGAGTATGTATATGCCGCTTTCTCTGAACACAATCAGGACCCAAGGTGGGTAAAAACAACAAAGACTATACAAATATAATTGTCTATCAAAGCACACACAAAGAAGCCCCTTCATTAAAACGGGTAAGCCAGAGCTCACATCTACAGCCTTCATTCTCCTCTATAATCTCAAGTAAACAGGGCTGCCGAGAGCCACCGTGGGCCCCTGGACAAAGATTCAACCCGAGCCCCTCCACAT
The DNA here is from genome assembly GCF_001447785.1 of Gekko japonicus. Lineage (NCBI taxonomy): Eukaryota > Metazoa > Chordata > Lepidosauria > Squamata > Gekkonidae > Gekko > Gekko japonicus. Next base: position 302,278 of record NW_015173195.1, on the reverse strand, counting down.
GACCCTGATCCAAACCAAATATCATAACAAAACAAATCACTTCGCTTGCTGTTACCATGAATCTATAGTAATGAAAGAATCGGCCTGTCTGCCCATCTATTGATTTATTTACTTACTTTATTTATACCCTGCCTTTCTCTCCAGTGGGGACCCAAAGCAGCTTACATCATTCTCCTCTCCTCCACTTTATCCCCACAACAACCCTGTGAGGTGGGTTAGGCTGAGCGTTTGTGACTGGCCCAAGGTCTCCCTGCAAGCTTCCATTGCAGAGTGAGGATTTGAGCCTGGGTTTCCCAAACCCCCGTCCGAGACTTTGACCACTATACCACACTGGCAGGGATAACTCATCAGAGAATAAAACCAGGAGACTCAAAATTGGCCACCTGCTTCAGGATGATTGTGGGAGTTCCAGGGCCAAAATGGAAAGGTGAGAGGAAACCTTGGCTCAGATTAGACAAAACACCACCACCCTGTGCTATTTGCAATGGAAGTGAAGGGTCTGTGTTTGGGGCAGGCATACCTCAGAAAATAACGCTACGTGTTTGAAAACTGCCACCAACCCCAGCATGATGCTGGAAGTTGCAGTGCCAAAAATGAAGGGAACTGGAACACCCTGAACCAGTTTATCTTCATGCCACGCAACATGTAATAAGAGAGCTTTTAAGCAACCTGTCACGAGTCTCTAATACTCAGATCTCCAGCCCGCCATGGAAGGTTGCTGGGTGACAGACTCTCAACCAGAGTTGTTGTGAGGATAAAACAGAGGACAAGAGAACAATGCAACTTTGGGTCTTCTTTGGGGGGGGGGGAGACTGGGGATGGTATTCGTTATAAATCTGATTTTTAATTATATTTAAAAGATTACATGATTTGTCATATAAAAAAGTAGCCTTTACAAAGGGCTCTTAGATCTTCCACCAACACAATAACAATGATCACAACTCAGTGCCTGAAATGGGAGTTCTAACCTGTTCCACCTGTATAACTACTAAAACACGCCAATGCTCCATTACCATTACCATACATTACCATACATTCTTTTGGAGCTGCGGTGGCTCAAGTGGTTAAGATGCTGCACTGCAGGCTGTGGAAGGTCAGTAGTTCAGCAGTTCGAGACCCAGGTGCTGCATGACGGAGTGAGCTCCCATCTCTAGCTCCAGCTCCTGCCAACCTAGCAGTTCGAAAGCAAGAAATTGCAAGTAGATAAATAGGTACCACTTCGGTGGGAAGGTAACAGCGTTCCGTGTGCCTCGCTGTTTAGTCATGCTGGAAACATCTTCAGACAGCGCTGGCTCTTCGGCTTTGAAACGGAGATGAGCACCGCAACCCTAGAGTCGGATTCGACTGGCTTTCGAGCAAGGGAACCTTTACCTTTACCTTTTAAACATTATTTTACTATTTTATTAGATCATGAGAAATATTAACTCCCCCTCCCCGGGTTGCCAGCTCTGGGTTGAGAAATACCTGGAGATTTTGGGGGCTAGAGCCTGAGAAGGATAGTTTGGGGAGGGGACAGACTTCACTTGGGTATAATGCCACAGAGTCCACCTTCCAAAGTGGCCATTTTCTCCAGGTGAACTGAATTTGGCTGCCTGGAGATCAGTTGTAATCCCAGGAGATTCACAAAGAGATTAATTAAAGAGATTAATATTAACAATGGTTCACTCCTGTACTACTATTAAGTACATTCTGTTGCCAGGCAGGATATGGATGAGAAAGACTTGAGACCAAGACTTGAAAATAAAGGGAGGGGGGGCACAGAAAAATTAGGTGGAAGGAGAGAAAAAGTGAACGAGAAAAGTGTGGAAAAGCGGGAGGGAAATTAAGGAAAAGAGAGAGTAAATTCATTTTATCTTGCTGCAACACCCTAACTGCTGCTTTGCAAGATCTGGCTGAGCTGGGTGCAAGAAAAAGAAGTGAGAAAGAGAGAAAATGACCTGCAGGCTTGCAATTACTGTATGAGCCATCAGCCTTGCTGTCTTGCCTTGCTTCACTGCTGGCTTGGTTGATCTGTTTGGCATGATCTCGACTTTGGAGAAAGGCAAGTCTAGGCAATTGTAGAGTACCTTTTACTGTGCTCAGACTTCCCTGCTCCCCTAGCGGTTGCAGCCAGAACTGCATTTTAAAAATAATGGACCCTAGCTTCAAGGTCCCAGATCCCAGATCACCACAGACTGTGACTGCAGCCATGAAATTAAAAGACACCTGCTCCTTGGGAGGAAAGCGATGGCGAACCTAAACAGCATGATAAAAAGTAGAGACATCTCCCTGCCAACAAAAGTCCGCATGGTCAAAGCAATGGTATTCCTAGTAGTCGTGTATGGCTGCGAGAGTTGGACTATAAGGAAGGCCGAGCGCCGAAGAATAGATTATTTTGAACTATGGTGCTGGAGAAGACTCTTGAGAGTCCCTTGGACTGCAAGGAGATCCAATCAGTCAATCCTAAAAGAAATCAACCCGGACTGTTCCCTGGAAGGCCAGATAATGAAACTGAAGCTCAAATACTTTGGCCACCAAATGAGAAGGGAGCACTCACTGGAGAAGACCCTGATGCTGGGAAAGATTGAACGGCAAAGAAGACAGGGACGGCAAAGGATGAGATGGTTAGACAGTGTCATCGATGCAACGAACATGAAATTGAGCAAACTTCAGAGGACAGCGGAAGACAAGAGGGCCTGGCGGGATCTGGTCCATGGGGTCGCGAAGAGTCGGACTCGACTGTGCAACTGAACAACAACAAAAAGCTTCAAGGGCCCAGGTTACTTCCAGGTGACATAGGCACATCGCACTACATTGCTGTTGGGGGGCGGGTGGCAGCCAGGAACTGACAAAACTGGGCAATCCCCCCCCAACTGGGGAATGGCAACCCTAATACTGACCTTGATGCATCAATGGTCAATATAAGGCAGCTTCATGCGGAACTGGCTTTTGTGATTAATATGCTCTTGGATAGACAAGTAACCTGATCAAGTTAAACTCTCCTGTCTGTTCACAACCACTTTTGCAGTTAGTGCCAGAAAGAGCCAAGATACAAACAGTCATGAATCAGAAATGCAGTTATATTTCAGAATTTTATAATTTGAATCTTTTAATTTAGAAATATAATTTTACCTTTTTAAAGATATCAAATCTTAAATATGTATTTTACAGGTTTTCTCCGTAACATTCATATGGTTAATATAATTGATAATCAGAAATGTTGGGGAAAGTGATACAATAGAACATAAATGTAAATATTTGCAAAAACAAAAAATAATTGGGAAGAGAATTTGGTTGACATGTTCCCTTGAAATTCTTTTTAGTGCTAATGCCAAAGTAAACATAAACCAAAAAAAACCCCTGAATAATGTCCTTTTTTATTTGTTTGTTTGTTCAAACAGGAAATTGGATTGGCTTCCCTGGGAGCACCAGATGAATTCATCGAGAAACTTGCTACGGTAGCTCTAGAATTTTATTGGGATTTTCAATATGGCCCGGCACTGATGGACTTTGAAGGGTGCAACTGTTTTTAGGGTGGCACTGTAGAGTACATAAATAACACTGGAAGATGGGCCATTGCTCTACAATTTCATCATTTGTTTGTCTTGCTCAGCATAAGATCACCAGGACTTTATGCACAGATACAACTAATGTTTGTACTTTATCTTACCTCAGGTTTACTGGTTTACAGTGGAATTTGGACTGTGTAAAGAAGGCAGTGACATAAAGGCCTACGGGGCTGGGCTGCTGTCATCATTCGGTGAATTGCAGGTATGGACCCATTGCTGTTATTCTTAATTCTGCAAAGCAGTTTGATTGTTTTTTAAAACAATAAAAATTAGGTGGTAATTCCATTTATAAGGTTGCAATTTATATGCATCATAGGGTTTTAACAGTAACTGTGATGGTCAACAAATCACAGATTGCTGTATAACTGGTGGCTGTGAATGTGAACTTTGAGCTGGAAGTCAGCCATTTATGAGCCACAAGCAAGCCACTATCTCTCAGTCCTCCCCCACCTGTTACACTGAGATGATAATACTGACCATCCTTATAGAGTTCCTGTTGCTGCTGCTGCTGCTGCGTTATTTACAGACTCTATACTCTCCCTTTCTGCCTTCATCAGGGCCACCAAGGCAGCTAACAATAACACAATTTAAATAATTAAAACCAAGTTAAAATGCACATAAAATAAAATACACATTCATAAAAAGGACAACTAGTGACACGGCAGGAAGGAGGGATCACAGAGAAAACGCCAGATGAAACAAAGAGGCACAAGACAGCAGTGAAGGGGACAGGCGAGCCTCCCTGGAGAGAGAGTTCCAGAATCTGAGTGCCATGACTGAGGAGGACCTCTCCTGGGTTGCCACCTGCCTCATCTCAGAAGGTGGGGGCTACGAAAGCTAGGAGGATGAACGTAGTGGTTGGGCAGCAGTTCCTAGTCGCAAGCCATGTAGGGCTTAAAAGGTCAATAGAAACACCTTGAATTATGCCCAGAAACAGACTGGGAGCTTGTGTAGATATGGTCCCTATGACACAGTACAGGTTGTTGAAAGGAGTGTGAATTTTAAAAGATGGCAATGAGCAGGGACCACTTAAGAACAACACTATGGAAGTACTCAGTATTGGCTTTATAACCAGTCTGGGAGAGGAGATACCATTGCCCTTCTGTCAGAGAGATCAGACTGGATCAACCATTATGCTAAATAATTTGTAGAACAATGTCCCTGCTACAACATAGTTATCTGTCCTGATGAAGAAAGAGTCAGCATCAAACAGTCTGTACTTTGCACCTTAAAAATGCGTAGTAATCTGGATACCCAATTCACTGTGAGCTGGCTGTGTTCTCAACTGGAAAAATATTTTGATAGACCGGCAACATCAAGAGCACAGTGAATGCTATAGACTGAGCCAAATATGGATCTGGGTATGCAGGAAGCTCTGTTTATGTGGCAAAGGAGAAAGCATGACTTATGGGCCCAAATGATGTGATATCTTGAAATATACTCAGAAGGGCTCTTAGCCATCCCTATTAGGAGTCCTGGTTGGGTTCAAATCCCAGCTCCACCTGGACTGGTATTAGGTGCTTTGGACAAAATCACTGTCCCATAGTTCATGTGTATAAAATAGAAAAGATAATGGCCTATAAGCCACAGGTCTGTTGGACAGATGAATGAGGCAAGGATACGTTTTCCGTGGCTGGGATCCTAACTTATGTGAGCACTGGGGGTTTCCAGTCTTCAAGAATAGGGTAAGGTAAGGTTGCCAAGCTCCAACTCAGGCGAGGGAATCTCCTGGAATTATCACTGATCTCCATACAACAGAGATCAGTTCTGCTTAGAAAAATGGCTGCTTTGGAGGGTGGAATCTATGGCATCATACCTTGGTGAGGTCCTGCCCCTCTCCAAACCCCACCCTCCCCAGTCTCCACCCCCCCCCCAGATCTCCAGGAATTTCCCAAGCAGAGTTGGCAACCCTAGGTGGGGGATCCCGGAATTACATCTGATCTGCAGCTACATAGATCAGTTCTCCTGGAGGAACCAGCAGCTTCAGAGGGCAGACTGCACGGCATCATATCCCTGGTGAACTCCCTCCCCTCCCCAAACTCCACCCACCCCACGCACCACCGCCAGATCTCCGGGAATTTCCCAAGTCAGAGTTGGCAACCCTGGTGGACATAGCAGCATGCATGGAAAAGAGTTTCCTAACCTTCCCTCTCCTTCTGGAACGTGCCATGTCCCCCAACATTTTTTACCTCGGGGGAGGGGGTCACTGAAGGTTTGAAATAGCATGGGAGGTGAAGTAGGAGTGTTCCCTCTAAGCTGAGTTGGTGTGAGCTAGCTCACTGTTCTTTAGCCTCTAGCTCACACATTTTTGTCTTCACTCAGGAAGGACGGCTCCAGAGCAAACTAATTTTTGCAGTAGCCAAATTGCTCGCTCACAGCTTTAATGCCAGTGGCTCACAAAGTAGAATTTTTGCTCACAAGACTCCGCAGCTTAGAGGGAACATTGCTCCCTTCCATGGACAGAAGTGGAAACGGAGGCTAGGCTCTACGCTCAGACCTCTGTCCTGTCACTCCATTCTAGCAGGGGAAGATCTTTGAGTGGAAGTAGCCTTAGGCACACACAGCCAACGCAGACATGTTTCTGGATATGTGACTACATCATCACATTGATCTTGGCCCCACTGAACTGGATGAATGCATCGTTTGATCAAAACCTCTCTGTCTTTCCCCTTCAGTATTGTTTGTCAGATAAACCTGCCATTGAGCCTCTCACCCTGGAGAAGACAGCAGTCCGGAAGTATCCTGTGACCGAATTCCAGCCCATTTACTATGTTGCTGAAAGTTTTAATGATGCAAAGCAAAAGTTAAGGTAACAAATCTCTCCCTGTTAGTGGAGGTCCTTTTAAATGTTCACCCTGCAGGAAGGGACACAGAGCAGAGCTGAATCCTGACATTCTCCTACAGTTTATCCAGGCTGAAATTAAATACAAGGAACAGCCTGAAAAAATGTATGAGGAAAGAAGTCTTGGAGCAACCCCAAATTCACCTTCCATCCCAAATGGATGAAGGAACACTGGCGGTCAGTACCTGTAGTTTCACCCATGGTTCTCATTCTCTGTGAAGCGTCAATGGCTGAGATGGGGAATTAATTTTATTATATATAAATACAATTATGGAACATGGGTGCCATCATTAAGCTCTAGTGTAATTGCTCTACAAATCTGTCTGATTTAATGTGGTATCTCCACAAGAGTGTACAAGAAATAGTATACAACCAGATAGAAATACAAATATATACATATTGATGTAAAATTCATGGCTTTTAAAATCCATTTTGGGCATCCAGCTATAACCACTGGCAATTTAAAATGGCATCTGAAAATGTCTGAAATCTTTCCCCAAGGCCTGTGCTTTGCATGCAGAAGGTCCCAGGTTCAATCCCCGGCATCTCTGGTTAAAAGGACCAGGCAGTCGGTGATGTGAAAGACCTCACCTGAGACCCTGGAGAGCCACTGCCCGCCTGAGTAGACACTACTGACCTTGATGGACCAAGGGTCTGAGTCAGTATAAGGCAAATTCATCATGTGTTCATGTACCTTGAAACCCTGGAGTCTACCCTGCGGTGTTGTCGTGTGCACACCTTGAGACATCAGCTCATGCTGTGCCCCACCTCTACAAGTGTGGGTTGGGAAACTTTGAGCTGCAGTGCAAGTGCTGTGCTGCAATCTGTACACACAAGGGAGAACTACGAGCACATCTGGGAGAACTATGAGCACATCTGGAGGAACCTTTGGAAATCCTGCACTTGCACGGTCAAATGGGCAAGCCACTCTTCAGTGAGATTGGATCTGTCCAAGGAAATAAAATTAATGATGATCCATAGATTAACAGTGCAACCCTACAAAAATTGTTGGTAGTGAACCCTGTTGAACAGACCTGCTTAATATTGCTCTCTAAGACCTTCTAGGCCACTCTCAAAGATATCACAGGATCTGGCAAATGTTTTAGCTGTCTGTTCAGTGTATCATTTATTTTCCGAAGCTGTCTACCTTTTACCTTTTACGCTGTTTGTGAAGGTTGCCATCATTAAAGGACAATGTTCTTAAACACACATTTGGATGCATTTGAAGTTTCTGTTTTCTCCTTCAGGAAATATGCTTCCACAATTCCTCGTCCATTCTCAGTCCGCTACAACCCATATACCCAAAGGATTGAGGTCCTGGACAATGCAAAACAGCTGAAGAATTTAGCTGATTCCATCAGCAGTAAGTAGTTGTATTTGCCGTTTTATTCCCCCTTCAAATAAATGCCCAAATCTAGATGCACTTCAGCATTCATAGAGGCCTCTTGGGTCACTGTATTCATTCAAGTGAAGTCAAATGAATGTGCATTTGCTTTCTATGCACTTTGGAGTTTCTGACATCATAGGAAATAAATAGTGCAACTAATCAAAAGAAATTCTCTCCATCCCAGTTAAAAAAAACAGGTATATTCTTTGTTCAGCAGAATCAGCTCACCTATACATTTCTTTGGAGTATACCATTTTCTCCAGTTGATTGTCAGTCTGAATTATTTTTTCGTAAATAATGGGCTGATTCACACCATCAGGTGATGACCTGCTTCTTGCAGAGAACAAGTATAAAGAAAACAGTTGTGAGTGTCTGACCCACAAATCACACAGTCAGCAAGACTGGCAAAGAAAATGCTTACTATGTATTACAATCTGAAGCACTACAACACAATAAATCAATACCTACAAATCATAAGAAAATCCTAGTGCAAAGAGACATCATCAACGTTCTCTCCGGATTAAATAACAACGTTTCAAAATTGGATCTTCCTCAGGAAATGTTAGAGTGGTACAAAAATTATCTTGTTCATAAAGTGCTTTACAAGAAGTCATGAAAGATAATACATTCAGATAGCACGCTGATCTCAGTAAACGTTCCGGCTCAAGTATGCTGCTAAGCTTCTAATGGATCCTAGGCGTCTCACTGCTTCTTGCAGTACGTGTAGACCTTCTGTATCACCTCTAGCACAACACTTTTCACTGGGGATATTCCATATATTCAGCATGAGGAACAAAGGTGAGAATAGACTCTACTTCCCCACCTCATGTCATATTGCCTCACTTCTGAGTCATGGTGTTCATGTGGCTGAAATCTCAGAAGGACTGGAGGCAGACAGAATGTAGATTTCCTAGCAGTCTAAGGATAAGTCTTCAGTACCTGCCTAGATCTTTGCCTATCCTCTTGACCCACAGACAGAAATCAATTTATGCAAATATGCAAAAAATATGTCCTCTGTTACTAGCAGTAAGCAGGTTTCCCACTTTCCATTATTTTATTGTTCCAGTATATTGCTGTCCACTGAATTTGCACATCCATCCTTAATTCTGTTTTTACTAGGACAATTTGTGAAATAAATTCCAGGGCTGGATCATGCAATTCATGGTGGCTTTCAGTTCCTTCCATTGTTTAAGACTGCAACAAAGCAGACTTCACACAATCATGTTGCATGAAGAGTCTTTTTGTGTGGTGTTTTACTGATATGCACAAATGTACTGTGCATTGGTAAAACACCATGCAAAAAGAATTTCGATAAAGCCATTTGTGCAATCATCTCAAGGTTAATCTTTTGTAGTGTTTTATCAATATGATTTGCCCTCTGCAATGAGATAGCCTATTCTGACTCCTCCCCCAGAACATATCTAGAAGAAGAAGAGATTGGATTTATACCCCGCCTTTCACTACCTGAAGGAGTCTCAGAGCGTCTTACAATCTCCTTTCCCTTCCCCTCCCCACAACAAACACTCTGTGAGGTAGGTGGGGCTGAGAGAGCTCTTTCGAGGTCTGTTCTTGAGAGAACAGCTCTGAGAGAACTTGTGACTGACCCAAGGTCACACCAGCAGCTGCATGTGGAGAAATGGGGAATCAAACTCAGTTCTCCCACATTAGAGTCCGCGCTCCTAACCACTACACCAAACTGGCTGTGACAAGGAGGCTGCAGTCATAGACGTTGATCTCATTGGGCTGCCATGGAAAATACTCATCGTCTAAGACTTTGTGGGTGGCATTCATGGCAGGGCAGTTGTGCTGTTTGCCTCTTTCTGTTGATTCGAGACAGGTTTTAAAATGGAATGGAAGCCAGTGTGGTGTTAACAGATAGAGTGCTGGGGTCCTGCAAGGAAGACCTGGGTTCAACAAATACCTTCATATCTTTTTCTGACTGTAGCCTTCCTAATCTTGTTAAGATCAAATGGGAAGGATGCTCAGTATGTGTTGCTTTATGCACCCCAGAGGAAGGACACGAGGCCGTAAACGAACTGACTTTCTTGATTTCTTTGTAGATGAAATGGGACTTCTCTGCAATGCTCTCCAGAAGATCTAACGAAGATGCCGTCACCTCTATCAACACTTCTGGTGGCTCTGAGAGCTTTGTGGCAAAAGGATGCATTGAAACAAATATCAGACATTTAGAAGAAAAATCAGGACACCAATCATTAACATTTATGTAGCCAATATTTCATATTATTTTACTGTAATTGCTCTTTGCAATTCATTATAAAGAGACATATGGTAAGTTAAAGGTCTGTAGGCAAGTAATTAAAAGTAAGCTTTGCAGCCTGCTACATGATTACCTATAACACAAGTGTAAGCAACTCATTGCCATAAGCAAGACAATTCCGGGCTCCTGTTGTCAAAGCCGCATACTTTCTAGGTCTTAGGATATGCCGCAGGTAATGCACAAGGATCTCAGTCTTCTATAAGAAATTCTTTCCAGAATATTTAGTAGTAGAGATACAAGACCTTGAAGTCAAGGAGTACCAAGTTCCTTGGAAAATTTAATATTTGATCAAGGGTCCTATTTAGGGGCAGCCAAATCGCTTTCTATCGGCATGATTTAAAAAATAGATTGGTAAATCTATCAGGTAAGAATATTTGTATGGTTATGTTTCCATTCATGCAAAGACTAGCAAGGGGTTCTTTCCTGATGTAGTTTTATCATTGCTATCCTTTTTCACGGGAGTTTTTGAAAAAGGAGAGGTCATATGGGAAATTTAAAATATGTACAAAAATCATAGGAAACAGAAATACCTATGACTGTGATATTTACATCTTGAAACACAATTGCAGACACAATTACAGACAGGAATGGGCAACGTCTTTGGCCTGGGGGAAGTGTAATCCAATTTGACTCTGAGCCACTTTAACTCTCCCCAGCATTTACAAACAGAAGGAAAACAGCACAGAAATTGTAAACATTCATTTCATATTGTAATATATACGAAAACATTTTTTTTAACCTCTGTTAAAATACAATCTGTCAAAAATTCAGTACATATCCAAAGGTCACTTTCACAGACAGAAATTTAAGAAACGGGCACAAATGTTCAGAATCAGTGTATCATAAATAAATAAATCTGCCACTTGCCTGTACTAATAACTGGAAATCTTCAGAAACTGGCCTTTATGTTTTAGTTATAGTTTCAGAAGGTAGCTTTGTTGATCTGCAGTAGAACAGCTAGATTCAAGTCTAGGGACCTGATGGGACCAACACGTTTTTAGGGGTGTAAGCTTTCAAGAGTCAAAGCTCCCTTTGAATATAAAGAATTAACATCTATGGTAAGTAAACAGATGTTGTCATCAACATGTACACCCTTTATTGTCTGAATACAATGAGTAGCATCATGAATAAAGGTGGTAGAATTTTTAACAAAAGGTTCTAAAAAGAATTAACAAATTGAGCTAATGATTCTAAAATAGAATCTGTACCTGAGATTATTGGTCTACCTGGTGATGGAAAACCTTTCTTATGGATCTTCAGAAGAATGTGCAATGCAGGAATCCTGTATATGTCTCTCATATGAAAGGAAGCAGTGGAATTATCAATATACCCTAAAGATATAGCTTCCTGAATTGTGATTTTGATGATAAACTTAAAATCTCAGAAGGAGGATCCTTATTGATAGCTCTATGACCGTCAAAATACCCCAACTGATGATATATCTCATGGAAATAGCCTTCCTTATTTAAAATAACAATAGCACCTCCTTTAGCTGCAGATTTAATGACAATATCCGTGGTTTTGGACCATTGATCCAATGCTAGCTTCTCCGACCGAGAAAGGTTACACCAGCTTCTTTGCTGATTAGTCTCAAATTTTTGTACATCCCTCAATTCCACCTTTTCAGATGTAGGATTTATTTACCCAAGGAATATACCAAGGCTGTGATCACACGCACAATTAGACCCGCCATAGGTGTGAATGCCTGGTGGATTTAAAGGCATAAAGACCACAACATCTGGGAAGCGCCCCACAGCTGTCAGCAACCCATTCTGCTCCGCCGCAGAAGTGGAGTTAAAAGACACCAGGGGAAACCCTGTAGTAAATGGGTTGTGACGGGCCATGGACAGACTTTCCCATGCCTGATCGCTCCAGCGCATTCTCATGGGGTTGGGATGGCTTGGTGTGACCATCCCAACTCCGTGCTGTTGTTCCCCCCCCCCTTCGCAGTATGTGCATCATCACAAACTCCACAGGGAGCCCACAGTGTGGAGGTGCAATTCATCAATCCCTCATTTAAGTGCATGGGGGGGAAACCGCACAAAAAAACCATGACTCATCTGCAGTTGCATCTGATCACACACTGATGGACTACGCCCGCAACTTCAAATTCCTCTAGAAGAAATAGCCTCCCTCCCCCGCATTTTTCTGGCAAGTGTGACCACAACCCAAGATTTAGATTTAAAACATCTATTAATAATATCAGAGGGAGGACCTAAGAACTGTCTTAATCAACCGTGTCAATTTAGACAAATCTGTTCTAGTCTGCAAAGCATTGTATTTGAGAGTAGGAACAAATGATAAACCCTTGTTGAGAAATGAATGACGTCTGTGTTGGACTCAATTCATATGAAGAGAAATTCATGCCTAAATTCTTCTCTTTCTGGGATTTGACCACCCTTGAGTGTTCCTGAGTCTCATGGAATGTTTGGGGAGTGAACCCCGACCCCCCCCAAAAAAATCTCTATTGAAATTGTCTGCCCTTTCCAAATCATCAGAAGGCTCTGCTGTGTCATCACTGTGTTCACTTTCAGGAGGAAAACTGGACATTTCCTGACAATGGGCTTTCTTCTGGTGTAGAGGTTTTTGATTCACCCATGGATATACGTTCTCATTGATGTAATCTAATTCATCTCTTTTAAATTTCTTGACTTTCAATGATTTACCATCCTCATAAAATTGTCTTTTTTTAATTAGTTTTCTTTCATACGTACATATATTATCCATAATTGGATGATTTACATTTGAGTCTGATTTTTAACATTATTATCTATCCATTTGTAAAGTCTCGACCATTTTTCCTGGAAACAGTCTTCTCCTTTTCCCTGAATCAACAGGCTCAATTTGTCCATTTCTGCTAAATTCAACAATTTCAAACTTATTTCTTCCCTAGTCGGAATTTTTTCAGATTTCCAATATGTGGCCAAAAGTATTCTGGCTGCTGTTATTATAAGTATAACTAATCTTGCATCACCATGACTGAGATTTTCTGGTATTATATTTAACAAATATATTTCTGGATTTAACATCAAATATATATTCATCATTTCCCAAATTATTTTCTGTATTTTCTCCCAAAACCGTTGAATTTTTACACATGACCACCACATATGATAAAACGATCCTACATCAGCTTTACACTTCCATCCTCATATTTTTTTCTAATTCATGTGGTTATGTGGTTTCCCCATCTGCTGATATATCCAGCGCACAGTGCTGTTGTGATATATTATTTTCTCTTGAACATTTACTATTGTCTTTGTGCATAGTTTGTAAGACATTACTTCTGCCACACATTATATACATTTTTAACGATTGAAATTCAGCTGCAATTGTGTTTTTTGTATTGGTAAGTTTATGTGGCACAGTTTTTGTTCTAGGTTAGATATAGTTCTTTGCTCTTCTGTATGAGATACAGTCGTTTATCAGAGGTCCTAACCTGGTTGGGGTTTCTTTCGCTTGTTGGTTTTGCTTTGTTAGTAGGACTTCTTCCCATATCTTTTGGTGTTTGCATATCATGGTTAGAGTATCAGGTAAGGTTTGCGGAGACTTGAGTTCAAATCCTCATTTTTCCATAAAGCTTACTGGGCAATCTTAATCAGTCAGTCACTCTCACTCAACCTAGCCTAGCTCACAAGGCAGAGGGAACCATGCTTGTCACTCTGAGCCGTGTGGAGGAAGCTTGGCATTTGAATAAATTGTAATCGAAACAGGTAATGTTCCCACAATATGGCTCCAAAAATGAGTGAGATCTTCTGTGAAAGGGAGAACCTCCTATGCTCACAGAACTCTACCAGGTCCAGCAATGAGGACTCTTGCTGTACAGGATGCTAGGTGATCTGTTCTCTCCCGCTATCCGTGGTATTGTGAAAAAAATGACTCTTCTTCAAACAAGGGAGAATGAGAAGTAAACAACTGCCTCAGAGAATTAGCAAAAACTTGATAAACTTGTCTCCCCTTCAACAAGGCTCACTTACATGTCATTCAACTGGTGATAGAATCCCTCTTGATCCCTTTAGAAGCCCCTAACCCAGTCCTGCAAGCAGAAACAAGTTCCCCTGGGTGCCTAGAAGGGAAGGGAGTTTACCACTTCACTGGTCCTTTCCAGTTGGATGTGTGGCACGAGATTATGGAAATACAAAGATGGCCATAGACAGGCTAGGAAAAATCCAGTGGAGAAATAGAGCCCATTCTTCTTTCAAGCAACGCATTTTGTGGTGCTGAAGGAAAATCATCACCACAAAGAAGGTTTCCAGTAGAAATATGATAGCAGCATCTCCTGAAACGTCATCAATATGCTTTCATAGCAAAGTGAACATGACTTGTTTGGAGTCCCTCAGTTACACTGATCCATTCCATTCCTGATCACTGCACCTCGATGTTCTCTGGGGCAAAGTCTGCTGTGGACAGAGTTACCACCAAGCTAACCAGCTTTGCACCCTTGTCCAGCCACTTGGTCTTAGCACCGGTAGCCGCATTTGCACAGTTCACACTAAATCATCTCCTTTTACACGAGAAGGGGTAGCATCCCCTGGTGTCATGGTTATCTCAGTCCTTAAATTGACATACTTATATAAAACATGGAATTGCTTGCATTTAATATATTCTTTGTGCCTGCAAAGACAGATGCATTCTTTAAATTACTGACAGTGGCTAGATTGTGTTGCCTGCTTTTTACTCTTGCCAGCCAGTGGCATCTGTTTGACAAGTGATCACAAGACCTGTTGCAGAATAAACTAGGTTCATGGGCAGACACCGAAGGCACACAGAAATACTAAACAGAAAGTCTCTATTGAAAAATATCAATGAAGTTATGAAGAACCAGGACATGCGTCCCAGGATAAAAAGGGATATTTTAGCCTGTTGCTGTATGGGTCCCATTTTGGCCCAATAAATCTCCCAGGAAGGTGGAAGTGAGACAGATACTTAGCCAGAGAGTAACCGTACTGTCCAAGATCTAAAAAAGAAAGCTGGGAAATCAAGACAAAAAGTACAAGATGGAGACTAATTGCAGTAATACCACAACAATTTATTTTTGTAAAGTCCTAGCATACAGCCACGTTACTTGAAGCTAAATACCTAATTTAAGTTACATTTAGTCCAAATCGTGTTCTTTTCAAGTGGCTAGTTCAGACCAAACCAATCCAGAGAGAAGAGATAGGTGAAGGGCTATCAAAAAAGGACAAAAATGTGTGGTATAATAAAATAGGAAGGGATTTCAGATTAAAAAGGAAGAAATCCCTAGCCAGGTAAGGAGTGCCGTAGGAAGTGACTGGCTGGCAGTAGGGCAGACTGGCCAAGAATGAGAAATAGAGAAACTTAGAAAAGAGGAATAAATAGAAAGATGTGGAGGCTTAAATTCCAGTAGAAAAGCAGAATAGTAGAGAAGAAATCATATTTTACCTGTCTTCAAGAGGAAATGTTTGGTGCTCTTCTGCCTGTGGTTATGGAAGAAAGTTTTGGAGGAAGAACCAGCTTCAAAGATGGAAGGCTTGGGATGCCCTTCTTATGCATGTGATTTTACCAGGGTGCCAATGGAGGAGTCCTGCTATCAGCCTAGCTTGGTACAACTGGGGTCCACAATGGCTTTGGTCCCAAGTTTAGGATTCTAGCTGCCCATTTGGTAGACTTTTGGTTGCACTCTGACTGGTGCAGCCTTGGGATCCAAGACTCCATCAGTCAAAACCCAGGATCCAGACTGTGATAGGATAACTTCAGCTGTCCTGCATTAGGGCATCTGAAGGTGCTCAGGAAATGTGCTGGAGAGGATAATTGAGAGGGCTGTGTTTGTAGGTGACTGTTAGAATGGGAAGGAAGGCTTAGATATTTGGAAGAAGATGAAGAAGAAGAGATTGGATTTATACCCCACCCTTCACTACCCAAAGGAATCTCAGAGTGACTTACAATCTCCTTTCCCTTCCCCTCCCCACAAAAGACACCCTGTGAGGGAGGTGGGGCTGTGAGAGCTCTTTCCAGAACTGTCCTTGAGGAACTGCTCTGAAAGAACTTATGCCTGACCTAAGGTCACACCAGCAGCTGCGTGTGAAGGAATGGGGAATCAAACCCGGTTCTCCCAGATTAGAGCCCGCTCTCTTAACCACTACACCAAACTGACAGTAGCCAGGAGACCGGTTGATGGCCCTTCCTAGGTTTATCATTGAATCATCTGGGAGATACACTGTAAAGTAGCTTTCCAGTGCTTTGGTTATTGTCCTGAAAACCTGGGTCAGTGTTTATAGCAAACACTGATTCAAAAAATGGATTTTATCTGTGTTATCTTGGATTATTCAGGCAGTTGCCTCCTCCCTCTTGAAAGAACCTAGAGGGATTCCTGCCTTTGATTGAAAG
The DNA here is from genome assembly GCF_001447785.1 of Gekko japonicus. NCBI lineage: Eukaryota > Metazoa > Chordata > Lepidosauria > Squamata > Gekkonidae > Gekko > Gekko japonicus. The sequence goes on along the minus strand of NW_015173195.1, from coordinate 285,875 downwards.
ACCCTGCTTTAATATCAAACAGATGCACTTCCCTGCATCTGAGGCATCTGGAGGCCGAATGATCTGGGGGTGCAAATGGAGAAGAAGAAGAGATTGGATTTATACCCCACCCTTCACTACCCAAAGGAGTCTCAGAGCGGCTTACAAACTCCTTTCCCTTCCCGTCCCCACAACAGACACCCTGTGAGGTAGGTGGAGCTGAGGGAACTCTGACAGAAACTGCTCTTTTTCAAGAACAGCTGTGCCAGAACTATGGCTTGCCCAAGGTCGTCCAGCCAGGTGCAAGTGGAAGAGTGGGGAATCAAACCTGGACTGGTTCTCCCAGATTAGAGTCCACACACTTAACCACTACACCAAACTGGCACAATCCTTCCAAAACATACCCCTTCAGAAATGAACCATTAAATCTGATGGGACATTTTCTAGATTAAATTCAGTCAATTTCTAGATGCAGGCTATTAGTAACCTGTTTCAATATTCTATACTTTCTGAGTCATTTTCATTATTTCCGTTTCCATTTTGGGGTGTACTAGGAGGGTACAATCCATCCCAATTTAAGTTTTTCCCCCCATTAATTTCCAGGGAAGAGATGTGAACATACACTTAAATCAATGGGGTCATAAGGATGTTTAACTCATTTAAAATCGTGCCCACAATAGGCAATGTGATAGAAAGAGCCAGGAACAAATTCAGAGAGGAAGGCGTTCTTAATTAGAGCATCCAGTGAAAGTGGAGCCATCCGAAAACAGCAGATAATATAGCCTTCTGTTGTAGAGCTTTGGTTTGGAGGTATGTGCAGGGCATATGAACTGAGACTGATGTATAGATGGAGTACCGGGGGACCGAATAACTGGAACGGTGGAGCAGATGTGGCTTTGCTTTTGCTGTATATCTCCCTCCTGGAACTGACCACCTGTGGGAAATTCACAATCTGTGGCAGGCAACTCGGTTCCAGCATCACGCCTCAAGAGCTTTTTATTTTAAATTGTTTTTTGTGGGTATCGAACTTAAAAGACGCTGGATCTATTACCATCCTTCTCGGTCCTTTCGACCTACTAGATGCGTGTAGATTTCATTATGTCAGTTTCACTCATTGTTCTGGAACTGGAGCGGGAACCGCTTCCCTCCGGCTGAAATTGCCGCCTGCCTGATCCCGGCTTTAAACTTCCGGTATAGAATTGTGCGCATCACCTAACGATCTATTCGTCCGTCTGTTGCAGTCCTTTGTCATCATACCAAGAAGGAAGCGATAATTTAGAGACACTTTTAGAAATAATGTATTATGCTCTCTCACACACTGCTGTCTGCCTATTTTTCTAGATAAACCCGCGGTTCTCCTCACAATTCCTGGTTTTCCTCTGTGACGAGCAAATGTTGTGTTCGGTTCAAGTACTTTTAAAAAATTCAAACCTTGATTTCTCTTGTATTCAAGCTCAAAGGGACTTGCAGAAAACTGCTGACTGACTACTTGCCTTGTAATTCCATTGAGCCGTGTGTTGAGTGACCCAGCCCCTGCCCGTTATTCCAGATTGGTTCCTTTTATCAATGTGTTTCACCGTTCTTATGATTTATGGAAAGTGACAGCAGTTTCAAAAGCACAAGACAGTTAAACTTAATGTGTTATTAAACTGGGGGGGGATGTACAAAGCCCCTTTCTCAGTCTTTCTTGATAGTTAAAAGATGTCTCAATAAACAAATATTTCTACTTATCTAGAATGTTTCCCTCAAGGAAAACTCTAGGAGTTAGATCTCCTTCCGCGGGGAATTGGTCGAACAAGTTACACAACAATCGTAATGGCCCAAGCAAAACATCCCGCGGGAATATCTATCAATTTGACCCTGATATGGAATCCGGAATGGTGACAAGGAGAAGACGGGGTTTCAGCACTTCGGATAGCAGCCGCACAGAGGGACAGAGAGGGAAACGGGATGAAGTCTCATGTACCACGTTGGACTCTCGAGATGACGATCCTGGTTCTTTGTCAGCAGAAATGTATTGTAGACTGCGCGTCCACCCCAGGGAATGAGAGGAATAACAATGGGCTCTTTGACCTCCCACTTCTACAGCCCATGGGAAAAGCGCGTGCTAAACATTAAATCCCTCCCGCCTTTTACTGTTACAGGACAGGTTATGCAGGTATAAGACATTTTGGTCCCATTAGTTTCTTTACGATAGCACTGTAAGACGTGGTAAGTCCTAGTAAGTCCAACAGTGTGGACCAAAAATTCCTTATATTTACTTGTGTTCACCTTACATAAATGATGATGAGAGGAAGAGAGATGATGTTGATGATAATGATGATGATGAAGAAGATAGATGATAGATAGATGATAGATAGATAGATAGATAGATAGATAGATAGATAGATAGATAGATAGATAGATGATAGATAGATAGATAGATGATAGATAGATAGCTAGATAGATTAGATAGATAGATAGATAGATAGATGATAGATAGATAGATAGATAGATAGATAGATAGATAGATAGATAGATAGATAGATAGATGATAGATAGATAGATGATAGATAGATAGATAGCATTTTAGCAGACTACTACTAAATGTAGCTCATAAATGTAACCTGGACAAACTGGGAAATGTCAACAACCTGGTGCTAACCACAACAGACAAATTGGGAAATGCTTGCTAATACTGACCTTTGGAGGGCGGCTCTTGCTGGACCCTGTAATCATGGTCGGTGCTTTTTGTTTTGTTTTTGTAATGAAGGGACAGCCTTAGAAGCCGTTTGCTCCTTATGGTTTAGTCATTATTATGTTTTTGTTCTGAACGTTGTTCTTGTGCCTGGCAGTTTTAAAGCGTCCTTCCTTTACAAATGGAACTCCATTTTGTTCCCACCTATCAGGAGATTTGAGGTCGTGTTCGCGCGATCATGCTTTCCTTTCCCAAATGAAAGGGCACAGGCAGAAATTACTCGGCCATCAATCCCCCTGGTGGAGGAGGCATATTCAGAAGTGACACCGATTTTATTAAACGAGGCTTACTCTCAGGAAAGTGTTCTTAGGGCTGCATCGTCGGTGTGTTTCAGAGGAATGTAACCAATATAGGTAACCAAAAGTGATGGAACCAAAAGGGCGGGGGAAATGGGTGGATCCTCTAATCGCCTTGCGTTTGAAACAAAGCATGCGTTTGAAACAAAATTTTACTTAGGGCCAAGATCCAGCCGAGTTCTTTGCAAAAACCACATCCTATCGCCCAAATGCATGGTGGGTTAGTTTTGTTTTGTTTCTAAACAAAAGGCGGGCGGGCCAGATCTTCGCACAAAAGTTCGTGCAAAGGAACATTTTTGTGTTAGATTGCTTTAGTTTTTAAAAAATCTAAAATCCAGGCATATTTGGAGGGACAAACAGTTTACATAGGCGTGCTTCTTCCGCCCAATAACAAACATTTCAAGTGGTCAAAGTGCTGGAGTCCTTACAACACCCCTGCAAAGTTACTGTGATTATTCTCATATTTGGGACCAGGAGAAGAGAGCTGTGGCTCGAGAGCGGCTTGCCCGAGACCAATCTGTAGGATAAGCAAGATTCCAGCTAGACAATTGCACCATTACACCATCCTCATACACCCCCCGGCTCGCTTCGATAGGTTTAATATCAGGATGCAAAGCAGAAATGGCCAAGAGGCTACAGAGGACATTAATTGTATCTGTTTGTTCGTTTATTTATAGCCCGCCTTTCTCGCCGAGACTCAAGGCGAATCACAAAGCAGAAAACAATGCACAAGACATCCAATACCCATTGCAATAGGACCAGGGTTACATAATTAGAAAACTACGTGATCAAAAAGCAGGATAAGACCTGACACACTGTAGACAATGCAAACAGTAGAAAGCTTCTAATTCAATTGATCGCGCTATCCTTTTTTTTGTGTGTGTGAAAAGATTGCCACTCTAGCCGAATCCAGTTATACCGAACACGATTTGTTTTATTATAGCCAGCTTGCAATCCCCCCCCCCCCCGGACGTTTATTCTCAAATAAACGAGTTCCAGAAATTGTCCTGTTGACTTCGAGACATCCACTATCCTCCATCAGATGCTTCAACAGGAAGGTGGAGGAACGTTTAAGGTAACCGCTGCACAGTTATTGAAATTGCCTTAAACTGGGCAAACCAATAAACAGATGGGAGAGTCGGCCTGGAAGACTCCAACCGACCCCCTGGTGAGGCGCCATTCCTCGTGCCCGCGCCCCGCCGGGACCCTGCTCTCCGAGCGTGCTGGGAAATATTTTATTGGAATGGGTGGAGGTAAGTCAGTTTTTTCCACGGGGCATAAAGCAACTTCCGGGGATCCTTTTTTTAGCTGGGGCTTCTTCTCCCCAGCTTTCCGGTCCTGATCGGAATGGGGCCTGCGGGTTTGGGATGTGATTTTTAAAACTGCGAGTTCCTGATGCGTCCGCCTTCTTCTTCTTCTTCCGAGGAGTCGGTCAAGCCGCGTGTCTGGGCTCTGGGCGCCAGGACGGCGCGGGATGCCACTGGCAAGAGACCGGGGCTCGCTTGTCTCGCGCTCTGCTGCGCACGGGGGGGAGGGGAGGGGAGGGGGCGCTCTTTCCTCCAGGCGCGGAGAGCCCCCAGAGGCCTCCGCCCCGCCCCACTGTCGGTCTCCCTCCCCCCAGCCTGGAGCCTGAGAGCTCCGATCCGCAGGGAGGGTGAAGTCTGAAGGGTCCAGCCAGGTGGGGCCTCTGCCTGCCCCCGTTGCCGGGACGGGACGACCAGGGACGAGTCGCAGCGAGCAGAAAGAGAGCGGAGGAGCCGCTGGCGATGGAGACGTCGAACAAGGCGCGGGATCCTCCTTCCCGGGGAGGAGAAGAGGAGGAGGAGGAGGAGGAGGAGAGGGTCCCGCTGAGCCTGACGTTCGCTGTCCGCAGAGCGGCACCTCCCGGGCGGCCAGAGTGTTCGAGGTACGATCCGATGCCCGCCCGCCCGCCGGAGGGCAGAGCCTTCCACCCCTGTCGCGGTAGCAAACTTGGCTGGGCCATCGACTCTGTAGGCTGAACGGAGAACTCGGAGGAACTGCGATTCTGCTCTTCCCTCCGGGAGCCCTTTGGGAAGTACCAAGTGCCCAAGACCTGGGTGATGACAGGGATCCCCACATGTCATGACAATGCTCACTTCCTTTGTGGCATCCATTCTGCTCTTTGCTCAGAGACTCGCTCGGCCTGCTGAGGCCAGGTGGACAGGGGTCTTCATTACTGAAGTAGCAACGTGTCAGGTGTGAGTCCCAGTCCATTGCTTGGACATTATTGCTGTCGTTCAGAGTGCAGAAGAACCCATTAGGTCAAAGCCGGGGGGGGGGGACTTGATTACAGAAGAACCCATCTTCCCAATGTGGGATGTCCTGTTTCTCAGACAGCTTCTTTGCTACATCTGTGGTACTCCTTATAACACGTCCCCCCCTCCATAATAAACATGATGCTTTGTTTATTTGGAGAGTGTCTTCAGATTTGCAAAAGTGTCTCCTATGAACACTTATCTTGCTCAGCTTCTCAGCACATCCTCTTGAAGTTTCATCAACTTTATTTTTAACAGTAACATGGATCTTTCCAACAAACTGGGCATCTACTTTTTAATGTTATGAAAGTGTGTTATGATATTGGTATAGGTTGCAGGTAGTTTCATTGGTCCAAAGGTAGGCTTGAAAAGAAAAGTCATGTAACACTTTTGATTAGGACCCTAGGCTGTTTTGTGTTGTGTAAGCAGGTCCTAGTAAATAGTATTATAAGACATTTGGGGTCTGAATATTGATAGAGATTCTTTTAAATCTCTGACTGGACGATTTTGTGAGTTATGAGTTTTGTACTGTGTGTAATCAGTTAAAAACCTGCTGATTTCTGCACATAACAACAACCAAAACTGTGAAACAAATATCAACGTAATAAAAATACCATCCGTTATATAGTTTTCTTATATATCTAAGTAATCCACTTACAAATTATGTAAACAAGAGACTGTATACTGAGTATTACAAACTGTAATAGTGTACACTTGAACAGAGGATAGTGACTCTGGAGTAGTGAGCAAACCCTGTTTGGTTTTTTCTGCAGGTGAGTGCTACTCCTCCAAAACAATGACTCTTTCAGAAACACAATTCCGTATATACATCCACAAAATAGTCCGACACTAATGTTTGTAGCTTTTCCTGGTTCTCTTTCCTCTTTCCCAACATGTGAGCAAGCCTAATATCTCCACATTTCACTTCAAAGCTTCAAAGCTTTCTCAGGGTTTAAAGAAAGATTGCTTCAAAAGTGGATATTCTATCACTTAAGCATCAGGACACTGTGCTGGATTGTGCTGATGTGGAAATGATCATAACATTATTTCTCTGTTTGTAACATTTGGCATCTTCCATATGAGCCATATATATTGCTCTGAGAATCTGGCTGGGTCCCTTAGTTGGGGAGGGGGAGATCGGGCTCTAGACTGCTTATTCCAGATTGTTGCATTGCTATTTTAGTGTTTTTCATTTTGCTTCTTGTCATTGTGCCGTGCTGTGAACAAAAGAGTCGGAAAAGTTATGTGTATGTGTGTGTATATGAGAGAGAATCTTTACATGTCTTTTAAAAAATACAAATATACATGTTTGTATTTTACAGAAGTTTGAAGCTAAAATCCATCACCTTGAAAGCAGAGCAGCTAAAACACCCAAGCATCTGGCTGATGATGACCTTGATTTCTTTGTGAAATGTGAAGTTCTGAGCTCTGACGTCAGCAGCCTTGTGAATTCCTTAAAGAGGGTGGCAGAGAACGTGAAAACCCACAGAGAAGAAAGAGGTATGTAATAAGTGAAATGTCTGTTTTCCCCAGTGGATGAAATTGGCTTTTTAAAAGACCTTTGAAGATTTACATTCCCATTCTTCCATATTACACGCTAAACGCTAAGATCAACTCCGAATTAGAATATTCACTTGGAAATAAATATTCAGATGAGTCGAATGAAAGGCAGATTTTGGAATGCCCCCCCCCAAAAAAAAATCAAGTTCAAAGAATGGGCGAGTTGCTCCGGTGCACACAGTGCTGCCTATGCCTGCCTCTTGCTATGGTCTTGCTTTTAGTCTACCAACCTGGGAACACGCATCAGTGCAGCCATAAAGAGGCAGGCAGGTGTGCAGGGCTGACATTTATTTCAAGAAATATTTGAATTGTGTCTTACAAAGCATCTCACAATGAATTTAAAAAAAAATTAAGATAGCAACAAAACACAAGGTACAAAAAAGAAGAAGAGCTGTACCATCAGAACCCAGTTAGCAGCAGACCACTGCCCGGGGGGCCAGTTGAAGATATTTGCTCCCCCAGGCAAGGTGCACTCATTGCTTTCTCCTGTGCTGCTGCTGGCCAGATCCAAGCTGAGCCACTGTAGCATGGCCACAGGAGCCTGACCTGAACCTAGACAGTGGTGGCAGCAATGCCCCCTCGAAGCTGTGGTGTCTTGCGAGCAAAAATTCTACTTTGTGAGCTACTGGCATTAAAGCGAGCCATTTAGCTACTGCATTTTGCTCTGGAGCCATCCTTCCTGAGTGGAGACAAAAATGTGCAAGCCGGAGGCTAAAAAACTGTGAGCGCGCTCACACTAACTCAGCTTAGAGGGAACACTGGGTGGCAGATGTCCCCATTCCAGGGCCAGTTCCAGGTTTTGGAAGGCCCTGGGCAGACAGTGCCCACCACCCCCATCTGCCTGCCCCAAGGGCCCCCTCATGGCTTCGTTTCCACCCTGCCTGTGTGTCCTTCTCCCACTTGCAAGCCCTTCCAGTGCCTATGCTCAGTTGCCTTTACCTCCTGCACTCCCATCCCCTGACAGCACCAGCTAGTGGATGCAGCTGGGAGTGCTGCTGCCATGGCCACCAGGAGTGCCAACGCTTTGCACCACCACACGTCCTTCCTTAAGGACTCTGGGCAGGTGGGAGCACAGGCACAGAGGTGGCAGGGGAGGTGCCTTAGTCAGCAGCCGTGGGCCCCACCAGAAGTCCTGGGGCCTGGCAGCTGCCCCACCTTAGGGTATGCTGACATTGCCCCTGCCCCCATTTCTTCCTGTGCTACCAAAGCCAGGACCTAGCAAGCCCCTCGAATGGATCACTGTGCCACCCTCAGCAGTCACATCATGTGTGGCTTGAGTAGGGAACTGGACTTCCTGCCACTGCCAAAAGGACTCTTTGAGGCCAAGTACTCTCTGGAATAAAAGAGCTTTTGCCAGGCATTTGCAGGACAACAGAGTTGGGGAAGAGTGAACTTGGCTAGGAAATGAGTTCCATAATTTCAGCGCCACTGTCAAGAAGGCCCTGTTCTGAAGACCAATGCAGGCCCTCCATTTGCGCCTCAGACTCACACAGCCTGTGTCATTTGTGGCACACATTCTCTAGACTGGACACCAGTGTACTAAAACCAGCCAGGCCCAGTGTGTGTAATTAGTAAACAGAAAGAGGCTTCTGAACCGTCTTGCTGTATAGGTGTATAGACACACATCCAGCAATGGTGTAATTCTTGAGTAACCCCAGATAACCCACACAGATACCCTTTATGCACATCTCAGCAGCCAAACCAGTGTGCAGGCAGCCTTTGCTGCTCATACAACTCTCTGTATCAAGACCAGCAGCGGCAATCCAGAAAACAACATTATAATCCAGCCCAGAAATTGCCAGCTCAGTCCAGCTGAACTGCATATTTTTATAGACAATATGATGGGTTACTGGGTTAAAATATGATTTATCTATCAGGAGGGTTGTGCTGGGACTATTGTTTTCATCAGTTCCATCATCCTAACTCATAAATATAATGTTCTCTGTGTAGTGCATATGGAACTGTGGTTTGCAGGCACTGACTGCTTGCCTCTGTGGTTCATTTGTTGTTTGAAGTTCTACTATATGCTGATAACATAACTCTTAGATTTATTTTCATGAATAACCTGAACATGTGATGGATGGATGGATGCTGATGACCCCTTATACCAAAGTGAGAAATTATTGACTAGGCTTGAAAGAACAGCTGTGTACTGTATTTGACAGGTCTTTGTGTGAATGGTCTAACCCTTGAGGCCATCCAAATGATTCTATACACTTGTCAGGGATGCTCTAGGCTGATCCTGCACTGAGCAGGGGGTTGTTCTAGGTGGCCTGTATGGCCCCTTCCAACTCTGTGATTCTATGATTCTAGATCAGCAACAGCTCCTTCTTCTGTGCGGTCCTCACTGAACATGCATGTGCCATGTACTTACAGTCTATTCTCCAACAGCCTTGTGGTTTCCAAAAAAGATACGGGACCTTGACAACTGCCATCACCTGATCTCTAAATATGACCCCGATTTGGATCATGAGCATCCGGTGAGTTATGAAGACACTTTCCAAACTGTTTCAGTCTGAAGGTAATTTAGTGCACATCAAGTACCATGCAAACAATCATCTATAATTAAGCCTTTTTCATGTTGTGATCCTATTGAGACCAGTTGTGTCAATGTACTTTTCCCATGAAGTCTCTCTTTGTTGCTTCCCCCTGCTCTGCATGTCCGGAGGGTATTGTGCCTTTTAATTGGGGCTGTTTGGACCTCTTCAGCCATTATAGTTTTGGGGGAGTGACTGGAGTGCGTGGAGATCCTGTTCTCTGTTGCTGGTTGTTTTTGAGAGAATAAACTAGTTATGCTATAGGCCTGTTGAGCCTCATCCTTACTACTACCAGACATATCACTTCTTTGGGCAACAAAGACAGGATCCTTCCACCATAAGAACATAAGAGAAACCATGTTGGATCAGGCCAATGGCCCATCCAGTCCAACACTCTGTATCTCACAGTGGCCAAAACCCAAGTGCTATCAGAAGGTCTACCAGTGGGGCCAGAACTACAGATGCCCTCCCACTGTTGCCCCCCCAAGCACCAAGAATAGAGAGCATCACTGCCCAGACATAGTGTTCCATCTATAAGGTATGGCTAATAGACATTCATGGACCTCTGCTCCATATGTTTATCCAGTCCCCTCTTGGAGCTGTCTATGTTTGTAGCCACCACCACTTCCTGTGGCAATGAATTCCAGGTGTTAATTACTCTTTGGGTGAAGAAATACTTCCTTTTATCTGTTCTAAGTCCAAAGGAGGTCGAACCATAGATTTATACAGGGACATTATGACACTGGCTGATTTGCTTTCAGTCCCTTTCCTAATAAACCCCTGCATAGCGTTTGCCTTCTTTATTGCCGTCGCACACTGAGTCCATATCTTCATTGAGTTATTCTCAGGAGCTGGGCCGGGAATAGTGCAGGGCAAGCCGTTAGAGCCTGAAGTGAGAAGAGCAAGGTCTCCAACTCAGGCAGCATAGTCCAGGTCCGGGCCAAAGTCATGCACAGAGTTGAAAGGTCCTCAGGGGTCTGGTCCAAAGATCAGTTTGTACAGCCGGGTCTGGAAGTCCAAGAGTTATCCACATGAGCAGGTTCAGGGGTGAGAGGAAGGCAAAGTCAGGGAACGGTCCAAAGAGTCCAAAGAGTCCAAAGGAATAAGGCAGAATCCGATGCAGTGGCCGTAGTATCAGAGGAATGTTGACTTGTTGCTTCCATGCTTAACCCATCTTCTGCTTCCCCATTTATGCTTGATTCACAGCTAGGTTGCATTTGGCTAGTGTGTGGGCGATCTTCCTGGCTTGTTAGCCCCTGGTATTTCCGGGCTGCTAGGTGTGCGCTTTTCCTTCTCTTGAGTAGTTTTTATTTATTTTTTTAGTAGTTTGGCGTAGTGGTTAAGTGCACGGACTCTAATCAGGGAGAACCGGGTTTGATTCCCCACTCCTCCACTTGCACCTGGCTGGATGACCTTGGGCAAGCCATAATTCTGGCACAGCTGTTCTTGAAAGACCAGTTCTCTCAGAGCTCTCTCAGCCCCACCTACCTCACAGGGTGTCTGTTGTGGGGAGGGGAAGGGAAAGGAGTGTGTAAGCCACTCTGAGATTCCGAATGAAAGCTGGGGTATAGATCCAATCTCCTCCTCCTCCCAACTCCTCCTCCTCTTCTTCTTCATTTATTTGGGGAGCTTTTATCCCACCCTACCCCATGAGCAGGCTCAGGGTGGCTTACAACATATCATCATACTGAGCCCTCTGCCACCGGTGTTCCAGCAGCTCCGGGGACAGGGGGAGGCAACACATGGGGTCTTGTCTGATCCCAAGTCCTGGACTTGGGCCACTGCTTTCAGGTGACAGCTCCTCAGTTGATCAAGTGACAGAAACTTCGGGGGGTCAGCCATCAATGGCCAATTGCAAGCTGGGGCCTGCTTCTGTTGTCTCCTCACCCCCTGCAGCACTTCTAGCTATCTCTGGCTGACCCATGACAGTTATCTACCACGACCTCAAGATCTCTCTCCTGATCAGTTACCGCCAGATCAGACCCCATCTCTCCTTATATATAATTGAATAGTGGGTGCCAAAGTTCTAATTCTAAAATGCACTCCCTTAGTGTATGGCTGATGGCACTGCTCCTCAGCATATATCGCCACCAATCAGAAGGCAAAGCCCGGGTCCCGCCCACACCACAACTGCTGCAACAACCTGGTCTTTTGCATATGGAAGCTGATTGGACTTCAGTCCATTCCACACCTCAAACTCCCCCCCCCCCGCAAGGCAGTTGGAATTTTCAGTTGCATAACACACCTCATAGGGGAGAGGAGAATGGGTAACAATGGTTACCACTCTCCAGGTGAGGGCTACAGATAACTCAAACATACAAATGCTCTTCAGGTAGCAGAGATCAGTCCCTCTGGAGAAAACAGTGGACTCTGTCATTAAACCCTGCTGAGGTCGCCACAGGAAACTGACACTGTTGGCCCAAAGCCAGAGCACTCTCCAAGAGCCTCTTTCTAGATCCCGTTGTATTTATTTCCGCAACGGGCATTATTTCTAGTCAATGTATATTTATGGTTAGGACTCTTGGCTCCAATGCGCATTGCTTTCTACTTGCCCATGTTGAACCTCATTTGCCATGTTGATGCCCACTCTAATGTATTTGAAGAAATTCTTATTGTCGGTCTTTATGTTTTTTTGCAATATGTTCCTCATTGTCCCCTTTTGCATGCCTGATCATAGACTTGCATTTTATTTGCCAAAGCCTGTGCTCCCTAACCTGAGGTATCTGAGCTTCCAGGATTGTAGTTTGAAATAATATCCAAGCTTCCTGAAGGGATTTGATCCTCCTTACCTTTACTTTCAGTTTCTTCTTCACAAGCCTCCTCATTTGAGAGAAGTTACGCCTTCTAAAGTTGAAAGTGGTTGTGTTGGGCTTTTTGGGCAACTCCCTATTTGCATAAATACTATACTTAATAGCATTAGGGTCACTGTTCCCAACTGGTGCTATCAAGTTCACATCTCTCACCAGGTCTTGACATTATTTAGGACCAAGTCCAGGATCTCCTTCCCCAGGTCGGTTCTATTATCATCTGCTCCTTGGCACAGTCATTGAGAGTATCTAGAAACCCAATGTCTTTCTCCTGACTTGAATATATATTGACCCAATCAATGTGTGGGTACTTAAATTCATCTATTATGACACAGTTATTTCATCTAGCTGCTTCCTTCAGTTCTTTTGCTGTTTTAAAATCATCCTCTAACCTTTCATCTGGTGGGCGATAACAAAGTCCCAGAGTTAAGCTTTCCTTTGGGCCCACTATTTCCACCCATATCATTTCTGTAAGCGATTCTTGGTTTTACTGGACTGTATACTCCCTCTGACATACCTAGCCACTCCACCTCCGACCCTTCCTTCCTTATCCTTTCAGTATCATTTACAGGGCTCTAGTCAGGGGGGAGCTCTCAGGTACGGAGCTCCGGAATAGAACCTCTAGGGGGCGGGGCGGTCACGTGGTGAAGCCCCGCCCCCTTCTTTACCCCGCCCTCTGCTTCGATCCTCATTCCGTTTGGGAATGAGGATGAAGCAGGAGGGTAAGTAGCCGGGCCTTCTGACACACTTCCGGTGATGTCAGGGGGCGTGGCATATGCAAATAAGTTATGCTAATGAGTTATGCTAATGAGCTCCGGCAGCTCTTTTTCTACAACAAGACCCCTGATCATTTATATCCAGGAATCACTGTATCCCACTGATTATCCTCCTCTCACCAAGTTTCTGAAGTGCCCACAATATGTTCTCCTCTGACACTAAGCATTCCAGCTCCCTCATGTTACCTTGGACACTTCTAGCATTTGTATATAAACATCTGTAAATTCCCAGACACATTAGGCCTGCAACCTTCCTCCTGTGGCCTCTAGACCTTGTCAGGCAGTCAATATTGTTTGTTACCCTCTCAGTGGCCAGTCCTAATCCATTTCCCTCTAGAACAGTAACAGCTACTCCTTCATCTCTTAGAGATAAGCCATCGTGAACCAGAGACATTCCATCTCCTGTTGGCTTTCCCCCAAGATTTAGTTTAAAAACTGATCTGCCACATTTTTTATTTTAAGCGCCAGCAGCCACCTGGTTCCTTCTCAGGACAGGTGGAGGCTGTCTATTTTGTACAGGTCCTGCTCGTTCCATCATGGAGGTCACTGGGCCTGTTGCCTACAAAGTTCAGCCTGCAGACGGGTCAGTGTGGCATTGGCATGTAGATCAGTTGAGAAAGTGATGTGATCATTGTCAAGTGGAGAGATAATAGCCGAGTCCTCAGAGGCACCAACCGTAGACCATTCCGGGGTTGTTCCTCCTCCTGCTATGCCCCCTGATCGCTTGCCAGAGCCATCACACTTTGGAACTGTATATGCGCCACTGCCTACAGAAGGGACTGAAGCAGAATCACCTGGAGACCCTACACTTGGAAAGAGTATCCCGAGAACTAACTGTGAAAGAGTACCACCTTGTTGGAGGAAGGACTGTGTTGGCTGGGTGTGTGTGTGTGTATTATGCACGTCAGGAGGGTATTGTGCCTTTTAGTTGGGGCTGTTTGGACCTCTTCAGCCATTGTAGTTTTCATCCCACTGACTTGCCAAATTTTCTGACGGGTATAATGAAACATAACCTCAAACACTAAAATCACCCAGAATGTAAATTCATATTCTTTTTAGAATACAAATATTGAATTTCAAAACTCAGATCTCATTTTCACAGTCACTTAAGACTTTAGATGGAGTTTTGTGGCCAGACATTGGGCTGCATATTTATTTCTTTTTTCCCCTGATTTTAGGGATTTGCTGATCCAGAATACAGGAAGCGGAGAGCCTTCATTGCTGACTTGGCCTTTAACTTCCGACAGTAAGTGCTGCAGGCAGACTAGGACGTTAAAATGGACCAGGAGATGACAGGCAAGCCCACACCCATCGTCAGCAGGGCCGGACTGCCCATTTAACTTCCAGGGAAATTTCCTGGTGAGCCACTGCCCTAGAGGGCCACTAGGAGCCAGGAACAAACAGAGCCAAGCCCCAGCCACTCTGCCCAAGCCTCAGTGGCCCACTAGCCCAGACCTCTCCTCGGCAATGGCCACTGGCATCAGCTCATCAAACTGTCTCCTCCTGCACAGTTTCCAGTTTGGGGTAGGGTTGCCAAATTTATTTTGGCCGGGAGCGGGGGGTCCCAGCTGGAATCCTGTGTGTGCGTGCGCCGCGTGCGCATCACCCGGAAGTGATGTCACATGCTGGGGGTGGGCCACGGCCATTTGAGGGGGAAACTCTATGTTTTCCCCTCAAATGGCTGTGGCCCGCCCCCCGCGCGGGACGTCACCTCCTGTCACTTCCGGGTGACACGCACGCGGGGGTGGGGTTTCCCCCGGGCCCGATTTTTGTCTCGTCACGCGGGGGTGGGGTTTCCCCCGGGCCCGATTCCTCGCCCCCTGGCCCGATTTGGGAACCCTAGTTTTGGGGAAAATGCAATGGGCAAGCTAATGCCCATTCTCATCCTCACTGAGTTGAGGGGCCCCTGTAGGTGGCTTGTAGCACAGCAGGGCCTGCTCTGCTTGACTTGCTCCAGGGCTGTTTTCTCTGTAAAATGGAGCTCTTCCTCCAGGCCTTCGACTAGGAGCTGCCACTGGAGCCATCAGAAACTGAACATGTTACGGCCCTATATCACAACGTCGGTACATGGCCCTCTTGCTTCAGACCATGTATACTAACAACCGCCATCTGTATTTATTAACATATATGTAAATTGCTGCTTTTGTGAATTTTGACAATTTTAATGTATTTATTGTTTTATCTATTTTATTGTGTACCTTGAGCCAGTTTGCCCTGGCTAGGCGGGAAACAAATCAAAAGTAATAAATACTGTGCTGTGTTTCCTGTTGAAGCCAGTAATTAATAAATAAATAAATAAATAAATATCTGACTCTGGCCTGGTACCTCAGCGGGAGTGCTGGCTAGCTCACATAGTCAGCCCTTCTGCTTGTCTAATCAATGCTTGCTTCACCTCCAGGCCACCCATAGCCGAAATAACTCTTCCCAGATCTTTCCTTAGCATGTCACCTGTGCCATCTAAATGTATTTCAATCCAATATGCTCTCTGTTCTTTTAAAGGGGTGATCCTTTACCAAGAGTCGAGTACACTGCCCAAGAAACTGCTACGTGGTGAGTGTTGGTTTTGCATGACATCATGATTGCTACGTGGTGAGTGTTGGTTTTGCATGACATCATGATTGCTCATCAGCTATCGAAGCACACAGGGAAGCTCCAGGGCTGCACCCATCTAGTACTTACACTTCTCACAATGCACGTCTGTTTTGAAAATGGCATGTGATAGTTGTGCATCAGCTGGGTTGGGTGTGCAATGAACACATTCAGTATAACACCAACCTATCCCGTGAAACACATTATCTAAGGATTGTATTCTGTTACAGCCAAATATGTGGGCTGCACAAATTGAGCCTCCCCCACCCCAGAGGCATCATATAGGGCAGGCATGGGCATTTCTTCATCTCTCCAGCCAACATAGCAGTTCAGCACACTGTGTGATTCTAATGTACAAGGTATGGATGTTAAAGACAGAGATCCCTTGGTTTAAGAGGTTTGTGTGGCTGATAGTCATGTGTTGAAAACACTGTTATTGTCTGTATGAGAGGTTAAAAGGGGGGGAAGTACAAAGCAATGTCTTGGGATGTCCATCTTCCCTTCTTGGCTCAGCAGTGCCAGGAAGGCTTTCAGGAGCTGTGCAGTTGCCTTCTCCTGCCTCAGATGTCCTGTCCGGATCACCTTCCTTTCCACAGTGAGACCTGATGCATCAGAATGACACTTTCGCATTGCCATTTTTGTCACTCGTCTGTCCCTATTGCTTTGGGTCTCCCCCCCCCTTTTCCACATGTGTTTTGCTCCCTCTGGGACTACTAGAAAGTTCAAAACACATGGGGGGGGGAACCCTGAAGCAATAGAAGCAGACAAGTGATGAAAATCAGAATGCAGAAGAGCCCTACCTGAAGTATGTGTGTGTGTTTACCTTCAGGGACTTTCCCAAATAAGTGAATACTAAAAAGGCACCACCACCCTACTCCTTGAAGTGGTACAGTCCACCTACCACCAGAATTCTCTTTCTGTTGTTTGTGTGGTCCAGAACTGAATACCTTCACCTCAGCCCTTCCCTTCAGGCCATCTTTCTCGGAGGTCAGCCCCCACCCCACCCCAATTCAATACTCCGTTATCCATCAAACAATGTTACTTCCTCATCCCTCCTTTGCTAGCCACAAGAGTGAATTGCTACTTCTGAGGGAGGAACTGTTTGTTTAAAACATGCAACCTTTCCACCCAACTTAGAGTTCAAAACCCCTTACAGAGTTGGAGCTGTCTTGGGGCACATGCTGCCTGACGGTCTGGAGGTCCCAGTGGTGTACTACTCCCACACTTTGTCATCTGCCGAATGCAACTAAGCACAGATAGACAAGGAGTCCTTGGCAATTGTGGCGGGGGTGAAGAAGTTCCATGACTTCCTGTATGGCCAGCTCTTCACTATCTTAACAGACTACAAGCCACTGCTGGGCCTCTTCACTCCAGACTGTTAGATGCCTCAAATACTGACGCCGCAGGTCTTGCGTTGGTCGATCTTCCTCACTGGCTACCAGTACAACCTTCAGTACCGCCCAGGGAAGGTGATGGGATACGCCAACGCCCTCAGTCACCTGCCGCTGCATTCTGCGAACCCCGATCCAGCTCCCACACACCTCCTCATTAAGGAACTCTCCAATTCCTATGCATGCTGCGGACATCACCCACCACTCCACCAAGGACTGCATCCTCTCCCGCATATTGGACTGGGTGTGGAGGGAATGGCCCAGCAGCCGGATGGGCCCAGAGTTTACAGCATTCTCATCTTGATGGGATGAGCCGTCTGCACACAAAGGGTGCCTGCTTTGGGGAAGCCAAGTCATGCTACCACCCCCCCTGTGCCAGCATGTCTTATCGGCCCTACACTAGACACAACCAGGGATCATTCAGATGAAAGCTCTTGCCCGCAACTACATGTGGTGGCCAGGGATCGATGTAGAGATTGAGGCTTGATTCGAGCACTTCCAGGCATGCCAGGGGACCCGACCAGAGCCCCCGCGAGCTCCCGTACAGCAGTGGAAGCCCACCCGCACCCCATGGTCCCAGATGCACCTGGACTTTGCTGGCCCCATTCAGGGCCAGATATTCTTCGTATTGATGGATTCCTACACCAAACCGCTGGAGGTCATTCCTGTCACCTCCACCTCCTTCCGGGTGGCCATCAGGGCCCTCACCCAGATTTTCTGCATGCACAGCCTACCCAACACAGTCATGCGATGGTCACCTCAAGGCTAGACTACTGCAACGCTCTCTACATGGGGCTGCCTTTGTCGCTGATTCGGAGGCTGCAGCTAGTGCAGAATGCGGCAGCCAGGCTGGTTGCTGGTGTCTCTAAATGGGATCACATCCAGCCTGTGCTCAAAGCACTGCACTGGCTGCCTATAGCATACTGGATTCGCTTCAAAGTGCTGGTGCTTACCTTTAAAGCCCTACATGGCCAGGGTCCAGCATACCTGAGGGACCGCCTTGCCCCACATAGGTCCCAAAGAGCACTTTGGTCGGGGTCGCAACATCGTCTTGCGACCCGGGCCCGAAAGAGGCCAGGCTTGCGGCCACAAGGGCCAGGTCCTTCTTGGTGGCGGCTCCTATCTGGTGGAATGAGCTCCCGGAGGAGATCAGGGCCCTGCGGGACCTGTTGCAGTTCCGCAGGGCCTGCAAGATGGAGCTCTTCCGCCAGGCTTTCGAATAGGAGCCGCCGCCACCACCACTACCACCAATGGGGACCGTTTAGCAGCACCGCCGGAGGCTAAGTGGCAGATAACATCAGGAGGCCATAGTAACCTCCCTTGGAATGAAAGGGCATGTGCAATATGGAGAGAGGGTTTTAGTCACGCGGGATCCTTGGGCGTGGCCCATGTATTAACTGTTTTAAATTGTTTTATTGTGTTTTATTGCACTATGTGCCATATTGTTGTAAGCCACCCTGAGCCCGCATGCGGGGAGGGCGGGGTATAAATAAAATAAAATAAATAAATAAATAAATGACAGACAATGGGCCTGCTTTTACATCTGGAGAGTTTCAGGAGTTCTTGGGCCACTACCTGATCCACCACATCTGGTCTTCACCATTCCACCCAGCCACCAATGGACAAGCGGAAAGGATGGTGTGCACCACCGAGGACTCCCTCAGGTGGCTCATCCACGGTGACTGGGAACACCGGTCAGCAACGTTCTTCTTGGGTCACCAGGCAACTCCGAGCTCTGCCACTGGCTGCAACCCAGCGGAGCTCCTTATGGGCCAGTGCCTCACAACCCGGTTAGACCGGCTGCACCCAGACTGAGCACCAGAGAACCGCTCGTTTTTGGAGGTCCAAGAAGGGCCCAGAGGGTTTTCCCCAGGTGACCCCGTCTACGCTTGGAACGACTCCAACAGTCCTGTGTGGGTTTTCACGAGGGTCATCAGGGTCACCGGTCCCATGTTATACGATGGACAAGTCTTACGCACGGATGATGGACAAGTCTTATGCAGGCACAATGACCAACTTCGCCACCGTCTCCTACTGGAGGTTGCCAAGCCAGCACCAGCTGCCACAGAAGCCAGCCGCCCAGAACCACCACCACCGCTGCCGGAGTACAGCTTGGAGTGGGACGCAGCGCGCTCCAGGGACCAGCCTGACCATGCAGAATCGCCCACACCCATACCGACTGTTCCAGAGCCCCTGGACTCTGTTCCTGATTCATCATCTTCCCCCAGCACCACGACAGCGACCCCAGACCCGGCTCCTGTGGCTTCACCACCACCGTCCGAGCCTAGACGCTCTCACCAAGAAAGGTGCAAGCCAGCTCACCTTGAAGACTGTGTGTGTTAAGGTGCTTTAGAACTTAGGGGGGAGGGGTGTTATGTATTGGGACTGGAACATTTCAGGACTGTTTTTACCAGAGACTGGCTGAGCTTGGAGCACTAGAACAATAGCCCACCAGGACTCTGGAGGTGACCAATGAGGAAGTTATGGGTCTGACAATAGCCTATAGTTAATAGTTGTTTGGGGAGTGGCTGGTGTTTGCAAGCTATTTAAACAGAGCCGTTGCCCTGGGTCTTTGTATTGTTCTGGCTGAATCACAAATAAAGCAGAGCTGATCACTAAGCTTGAGGTCGGACCATCCATGGAACCCAGTATTTAACAGGGGCAGAACTGTGGACCAAATATTTTGCACTTTTTACATCACTGTTGAATTCTGCACCACGGCTGAGGATGCTCCTACCCCAGCCATGCAAGGGTCTTCTGTCTTGTTCTCTTGACCTTTTCCTGACTGCTTGGTGAAAGGAGTCCCTGGCCTGTCCAACGTAGACATTACTAGCAACAGCCCCTGTTGGAAGCCTATGCAGTTGTTTCTCAGCCCATAGCCTTGAAAGCGACGCCCGTGCTTGCTAAACATCGATGTTTATCTAAAACAGAGAGAGCCATTGTGGGATGCTGGCTCTCACCCTTCCTAGCAACACTCCGGCAGCAAAAGAAATAAGAAACACAATACCCAAAACAGGAAAAGGTCATTTGCCTTGCTCAGCATTTCCAAGAATGAGCTCAATTTTCATAAAACAATGTTTACAAATGTGTTAGAACCCCAGAGCTGAAGTTAAAAAGAAAACCAACCCAAAAACATAGTCACTTTCCATAAGGCTCTCTGCCATTGCATAATTACATGTTTCCTTTCCAAGAGCTGAATAGGTGGGTCCTTTTTTAAAAAAGAGAGAGAGTGAAAGTCTCTTTCTAACACAATAATTGTAAAATGCAAAACAGAGGTCAAATCCCTCCTAAAATGTGCATAGGCACAATATTCGTGTTTTGTGGCATTTAGGATATGTTCTGAAGTCTGGATCTGACTGCTTCAAATGGTTTTTTTAAGGGCCAGGCACTTCCAGTGAATGAAACTTATGTTATTGAACATATTTACATTGTGAATTGAGTGCACTATCCCATCCAATAGATTTTTCACTTTGGTATCAAACATACTAAGGACTTAAAAGCATGGCAAGTGGAAGTATAATCTTAAACCCATTAGTTAGCCCAAACCAAAGTATTCACTGAAGTCTCTTCATTCTGTGATATGGAAATTATGTATGAGGTGGGCATCCTGTGAAGAAGCTGTATATTACTTTGCTTAGAATCATAGAGTTGGAAGGGACCTCCAGGGTCATCTAGTCCAACCCCCTGCACAATGCAGGAAATTCACAAATACCTCTCCCCCACACCCCCAGTGACCCCTGTTCCATGCCCAGAAGATGACAAAAAACCTGCAGTATCCCCAGACAACCTGGCCTGGAAAAAAATTGCTTCCTGACCCCAAAGTGGTGATCAGCATTTCCCTGGGTATGTAAGAAAGGGCCACAAGAACTAAGCACTGATGCTACCCTTCCTGCCCTCCCTCTCATGATCTGCTTAAGTTCACAGAATCAGCATTGCTAACAGATGGCCATCTAGCCTCAGTGAAGGAGAGCCCACCACCTCCCAAGGAAGCCAGTTCCACTGAGAAACAGTTCTCTCAGGAAGTTCTTCCTAATGTTTAGCCGAAAACTCTTCTGTTTTAATTTCAGCCCGTTGGTTCTGGTTCAACTTTCTGGGGCAACAGAAAACAACTCCTAACAACCCTCTATATGACAGCACTTCAAGTACTTGAAGATGGAGATCATATCACCTCTTAGTCGTTTCCTCTCCAGGCTAAACATACCCAGCTCCTTCAACCTTTCCTCATAGGACTTGATCTCCAGGCTCCTCACCAACTTTGTTGCCCGCCTCTGGGCATGTTCCAGCTTGTCTATCTCCTTCTTAAATTGTGGTGCCCAAAACTGAACATAATACTCTAGGTCACCAGAGCAGAGTAAAGCGATACCATCACTTCATGTGATCTGGACACTATGCTTCTGTTGATACAGCCTAAAATCAAATTTGTCTTTTTAGCTACTGCATCACACTTCTGACTCATGTTCAGTGTATGGTCTACTAAGACACCTAGTTTTTCTTCGCACATACTACTGCCAAGTCTCTCCCATCCTATAATTATGCATTTGATTTTTCCTACCTAAATGCAGAACTTTACATCTACCCCACTGAAATTCATTTTATTTGTTTTAGCCCAGTTTTCCAGCCTGTCAAGATCGTCCTGTATCCTGACTCTGTACCATATTTGCTACCCCTCCCAATTTAGTACTTGTTAAGTGATTGAAAATCTTTTATTCATGATTCAGATGTCTTTTTTTTCTTCAGCTTTTTGTGTGATCCATTCCCCAGCCGTGTGAATCAACACAGCACTCCAGAGTGCATAGCCAGAGCCTTGCAGTTCCACCTTAGGAACATTTATTCTCAGATCTGAGCGTTCTGGCTTGCTTCACAGTCTTTTAACTTAGTTCAGTTCAAGATGCTCTTGGATGAAGGATCATTTTGGCTGATCTCTGTGTTATAAAATGGGTTGTTTTCTGCATGTATACTGATGTTTACCATTGTGAATCGCAAAATATCTCTCATGACTTTCCACTGCACATGGAAATACAAGCATTTCCCATTCATATTTAATGCAGCATACCAAGAAAAACATGTTGCTGCATAACATATGAAGCAACCTTTTGTCCCCGTTGTGGGAAAGATGTCACCAGGGATGAAAAAATTCATTATTTTGTCATTCTGCACTGACTACTAGTACTATATTTATATGGTATCTGATGCGTACTTGTAATAACTGGTGTGGTCTTAGTTAATGTTCTATGAGTCTTCTTCCAGATTTTTTAATGTAAAATTTGTTACTTTATAAAATATAATTTGACCTCCTAGTAATAGTTATTTGGACAAGTCATTCAGTCCTGGCCAGGGATGCCAGAAATTCGAGAGGAATTCACCTAGTCTTACTGGAGTGCTGTAAGCTTCCTTCAAAATTTCTTGTATGTTGCACCTCAGAGGGAACTTGCAAATTCACCTCAAATGGTGTTTTGGGTGCAATTTGGTGCCGTCTGTTAGCCAAATCTCATCTGTGATGGAGATAAACATGTGTATTTTACGAGCACAGTAATCAACGAGAGTATGGATTGGTCGCAGTTCCTCATCAAGTATACATTTGGTGACAAAGTGAGATTTGTTGCCACAAAATGTGTGAAACGGCTCTAAATCTGCCATTGCCCCATCCTCATTATTAAGATACCCATAAAGAAATATGGCTACATGGTCAGCTGGTCTCAAGAATGGACTCCCATTTCCAGCTTCATTACTTCCCTGATTTTTATACTATATATTTTTATATAGCCTCATTGTTAACATTTTTGCTGTCAAGTCACAGCTGACTTATGATGACCCTGTGGGGTTTCCAAGGAAAGAGACGTTCAGAAGTGGTTTGTCATTGCTTGCCTCTGTGTTGCAACTCTGGACTTCCTTGGTGGTCTCCCATCCAAATACTAACCAGGACTGACCCTGCTTAGCTTCCAAGATCTGACAAGATCGGGCTAGCCTGGGCTATCCAGGTCAAGGCCTAACCACAGATTACTACCATTTATTCCATCACTTCAGATAACTCATTCAAACTCCCTCTTCCTTTTTTCCAGATTTTAATACTCCAGAAACTTTTACCACATATACAATGGTTGTCCTTGACTACAGGCAAATTTATAGCACTTTTTTGTTTTAGCAAAATCCTACTAAATCTGGTTTTCCCCCTTTTGAAAACAATACTTGTTATGGGAAGAGGAAGGACATCTCTGTGATGTGTCATTTAAATGATACTGTTCCTAGAGAGGGCAATTGCCCGCTAACGACTGTTCTTGCTTTCAGGAGAGAGATCTACCAAAAGCTGAGAAGTCTTTACCCTACCCATGCTTGTAAGCAATACCTGGATGGCTTTCACCAGCTTGAAAAATACTGTGGATACCGAGCAGGTTCCATCCCTCAGCTGCAAGCTGTCTCTACATTTTTAAAAGGCAAGCTGTTGTGACACCATGACGTTTTAGCTATGTGTAGTCTGTTGTGGTTGGAAGATGCCACTCAATGATGTCTTCATATGAACTACCAGCTTAAGCACTTTCCTTCCTGTTTCACAGATGAGCTATTATCTCTGTGCTCTGGAATGAGCCAGTCTGCCAGAACTTAGTTAGGGGCTGAGGACTGTGGCCTAGCAAAGGAAAACTGAGGTTAAAAGTTCAAGGCAGAAATGGATTTATGCTTTTTACAGCTACCAAACAGGCAGGAAAATAAAATCAAGTGAAGTGTTTCCCATTATGGCATCTCCATGCTGGTAAATTGTTCATCTTTTGTTTTCTGTCTTGTCAAGGCTGGCCCTGTCTTTGTGCAATAACATAACCAAACTCTGGCCGGAGTAGGTTCCTGTCACTCCCCAGTAAGTCACATGAAATGAAGCAAGAAAGCTTTATTTTAAAAAAAAAATCAAGAAAGGTTATTAAAAACAAAGCATATAGTTCAGTGGAGTCATCATGCACAAAAAATAACAGACTCTCTGACTGTGCTACTTACGTCTGCTTTTGGCAGCACTGCTGGTTGTTACAGCAGATGTATGATGTTCACAAGCTTACACAGAGTATCTTCAAGCAACGGTGGGTGGGTGGAAGAAAGGGGATAAGAAGGGGATGTTCTTTTTCTGCTATATTCTATCTATATATCTAATAGTCAAGTCGCCCCCTAGTGTGCGGATAGCTAAATCCGCGCACCGGGGGCACCTGGGGGGAGGGGGAGTTTTGTGGACACGTGGGGTGGTCCCCAGGTGTGCACAAAAATCTGAAAAGTTAAAAAAACCGGGGGGATACTTAAATCCCCCTAAAACTGACAGAGCGTTCCCTGCACATGCACAGGGAACGCTCTGCAGCCGGCCTCGCTGTCGCTGCCTCGAAGCCAGCCGGCCAGACCCATGAGAGGAAGGGAGGGCACAAGGCCCGGCCGGCTGCAAGCCTGCGGGAGGGCGGCCGCGAGGCCCGGGCGGCTGCAGGGCACTGGCCCTCGCTTGGGGGGGGGAAAGCAGCGAGGCCTGGCGGCTACAAGCCGCGCGGGCCTCGCTATGGAGCCGGTGGGGGAAGGAACCGACGGTTCATAGGGGGGGAGGCGGGGGGAAGATCCAGCAGGGGGGATGGAGGACAGGGAGGAACCAGCAGGATGGGGGGGAAGCTTACCTGCTCCTGCTGGTTCCTCCTCCGGCAGCTCAGTTTGGAGCTCCCCCCCCTGCGAGTTTCGCGGGTCTCCTTTCTTGTAATATATAAATTGCCGGCCATTACCTCCTGACCTTCCCAACCAATCACAAGGCTGTCTCCATAGAACTTTCTGGGGTGACAGTGAGTTCCCCCTCCCATACCAGATTCACAGCTGAACTCTGTGAACTAATTAACAGGCTTTCAAGAGGGCCTTGCCAAGTAACTATGGGGGCGGGGGTGTTGTCTGACACCTGCAAGCAGTCAGAGCACCAGAAAGCAAGAGTTTTAGCTGGAATTGTCCTCTTAAGATGGCTTCTCTCTTGACCTGTCTCTACTGGACAGAGTCTCTGTCCATAAAGAAAGGTGGCAGTCTTACACAAAACAACTCCCCTTTAAGCACCCAGAATCTGCCTTGCCTTGCATAGGAAGTGTAAAGAGCCTTATTGCAACAATGAATGTAAACTGTCCAGTGTGTTAAGGACCTGCAAACTTTGTGTAGTTAGCTGTCTCCAACCATCTCTTTGGGTAGCCAAAGACTGAAGCAAGGAATGGAGTCAGAGATTTCATGCACATCAGTTCACCAAATGGCATATTATTCTGTCTTGTCGCCACTGTCCAACACTTATTTTCAATATATTTATTATTATAACTTCTAGAGCGCTTTCGGACTGAACCCCTCAGAGCCATTTAGAGTGTTTGAAATGTCTCAAACATATTATTTCTTAAAAACTGAGCTACTTATACCCTTCACATTCAGTTAAAAATTCATAAGATGGCTCATAACAGAATAAAGCCACAACATCCAAATAAGACAACAGCAACAGTATACAATGACAGGAAGGGGTAAGGAGACAGATAATGTCAATAATTATTACAACAGCCATGTAAGGTAGAGCAGTGTTATTATTTTTTAGAGCAGCTGTGGTGGCTAGGCAGAAGGCTTGGGCCACTCAGTGAATTCACGGCAGAAATGAGTTGAGCCGGAGACTTCCTAAGAGATAATGGAGATAATTCACTCACTTGATGAGTATATTCCTGGTGGGCTGGGCTTATCATCCTGGGTCATATTGTTTTGTAGAAGTCACTGTGGGAGTCCTCTTAATCAGGGAGGGAATCTTCCTACCTTTGCGCTATGTGTTAACGGTGGTCATTAATGGCGCATGGCAATCGATACAAATATATACAAGGGGGACCAGCAATTCAAAGCAGTACAATAATAATGATGAGAAATTGCTGTAAAGTTCACAAATCACAATGAATAGACAATAATAACTAGTACAGAATTGACGCTTGATGATGTTTATAATTTCTATGTTTTCAAAACACAGGACGTCAAATACGGAAGGTGAGCGATACGAACATCTCGAGTGGTTGTTCGTTTCGAGACAACTCTTTTTCAACCAAATTCAGTTCTCTGGTTGTCTTATTGTGTTTAGCTGTGATATCAATCTTATCCAGCATCCGTAAAGCACATAGGCTAACAAGTTTTAACAGCATAAGGGCTAACAAATTCTAAATTCGGACAACAAGTCTAGACTTGACGTCCTGTGTTTTGAAAACATAGAAATTATAAACATCATCAAGCGTCAATTCTGTACTAGTTATTATTGTCTATTCATTGTGATTTGTGAACTTTACAGCAATTTCTCATCATTATTATTGCATGGCAATCGATGGCATAATGAGCAGGATCCGCATGGTGAGCTTATTGTATTGAAAGCTAACATGATGTAGAAGCTAAAGTGTTGGACTAAGACTGGAGAGACCCAGGTTCGAATCCCGTTAGCCATGTACCTCAATAGGTGATCATGGGCCTTTCGGCCTAATCTACCCCAAACGGTTATTGCAAAAATAAAATGGAGTGTGGGAGAGCCTGAGCATTGGGGAGGAAAAGCAGAATACAGATTTAATACTTTTACGATATGGCTGGAACAAAGTGCTCTTTAACATTTATTGTTGCTGTTACTGAAATAAGTTGACTGGTTTTGACATGAAAAGTTGCAGCAAAAAGTGCAAAAACATTGTGTGTTTCCCCCAAAAAATTAAACTGGGGAAAAGAAAGCGTTGTTCTGGAATGGGTGTGTTTGTATACCTAAGTGAGTTCTAGTCGAAAGCAGGAATAATTATAGCCAGAGTATAAACAATTGTATGTAACTCTGTTTGGAGGCCAAGAGTGGAATGGACATTTGTTCCTATAGGTTCCTTGAGGGCAATTAGTCATGACTTCTCTTTCAACTCTCTCTGGGCTTCCAGAAGTGATGGAGCAGTCGTCCAAAAAGCCCTGCCTCACCTCCAATTCTTTATTGCAGTTCTGTTTTTATTGGAGAGCTATAAATCACAAGTACAATTTTTACAAGTTACTTCTTTACAAATGCGTCTGCAACTCTCCCCCCCCCGTACAAAACTTTTGGAATGTCCAGACTTAAGAATCAGAGGGCTCTTTTTCAAACCATATGTATTATTCAATTTTGTTTCTTGCTATTTAAAGGACTGTTAAAGTGAGAAGTTTACAGAATCATTTCACGAAAGGAACAAATTGGGCAATTAAGCATTAGACAGAAGGCAGGGACTGTGACAACTCAGCAGAGGAGTCCTCTGCTAAAAGTAAAAGGCCTCCTCAGTTGACAGGGGGAGGGTGTGTGCATGTATGTCAGAGAGATTTCCATGGCATCACATTCACAGTGTGTCTGAAAAAGAACAGCACCTGCTAAGTTGAACCTAGTAATTCTAAAAACTTCATACAAATCTAAACATTGGCAGAATTCTATCCTTGTCAACCAGAAGTGCCAGAGACTGAACCTGGGACGTCCTGCATGCCTGGCACATATTCTACCAGTGAGCTATGGGGCCTCCCTCACCAATTTCAACCCCCCCCCCCCAAGAATTCACTGAGGAAAGGCAAATGGGGAGGAATGGGATCAGTTTCTATTAAGGGAGATGCTGACAAGAATGCAAAAGATTGTCTTAAAAATGCAGCCATGATGACTCCGGGACACAGCATCTGCTTTGCATTCAGGGGGTCTCAAGTTCAATCCCCAGCATTTTGGGATTAGATGATATGTGATGCAAAAGGACCTCTTCCTGAGACCCTGGAGAACCACAGCCAGTGAGATCAGACTGTACTGACCTTGACAAACAAATGGTTTGACTCGGTATAAGCTAGCTTCATGTGCCAGACATTACCTCTGTACCCAAACCCATCCTCAAAGGTGGTCAGGGTGGCCTATACTGAAGCCGCTTAAGTGTCAAGCAAGCTTTGCTTTGGCAGGAGAATTGAATCAGGTGCCATCAAGACCACCATCAAATCAAAGAATGATCTTTAAGAGAAACCACACTGGGGTACTGAGCTTTGGGAAACTTTAATAACTTTAATAATCAAGTTATTCACTTTATCTGTAAAGGCATTAGGGTTGCAGTGACTGTTGCTGCAAGTTAGTTCATCTGTTGAATGAATCATAAAGGCAACAAAATTGATTGTTTACCTGTTTGCTTGCCAAACATCTCAAACTATTTGTGAGGCAGTTTACGGTTGTGCAGTAGCTGTATTACTCACTAGCCTCGCTGCTGTGTCC
Source organism: Gekko japonicus (assembly GCF_001447785.1). Classification (NCBI taxonomy): domain Eukaryota; kingdom Metazoa; phylum Chordata; class Lepidosauria; order Squamata; family Gekkonidae; genus Gekko; species Gekko japonicus. The sequence continues at coordinate 257,706 of NW_015173195.1, read as the reverse complement.
CTGCTGCCTTCTTTTTGTGCATGCACTGTACAGTACTGCTACACTTACCTATGCATGTGGACATTTCACCAGCTTTGCGTGTGCATAGTTATCATCAGTTGCATATGTACACTTAAACATTTAAATATAAGTTAAACTGTTGGCATGGCAAGCAACAAACAAGTGGTGGCAATTGGAACAAACTGATAGGTCAGGTGCCTTTAAAAAGTAAGAATCCAAATCACTGAAACGATAGAAAACGACCACTCCAATTGCCTTTGCAAAAATTATGCTTGTGCAAAATCCCTGCCAAACCACACAAATTGGCAGCTAGACTAGCAGTCATGAATGGCATCAGTGAAAATCAGGGTCTAAAATGGATTCATTTTCAAAGATATTCACGATATATCTACCCTTGATAACCAAGGAAAGAAGTATGCCTCTGCAGCAGTGGGTTGTGAGAGCCAAGTGCACATGCATGAAACCCAGTTGTGCTAGCTGCCTGCGCCAGGCAAGAAGAGTGTTTTGGCAGGATCTCGATGTAGTTGTCAGTAAATCAGTGGCAAGATCTCAAGTGGTGACCAGGCTGCTGAAGGAATTTGCACGCCCCTGATTGGCATGTGTCCCACCACACCACTTAACAAAGTTGGAAGCCTTCCTCAGGCCAAAAGAGCCTTCCTCCAACTTCTTCCTTCCATGGAAGGGCCACTTAAGATCGATGATGGCTTCTTAGGCTGGGGAACTTCCTTCCGCCTAAGGCAGAATGCATGTCTTTGTCAAGTTTCTGATTGCCAGCACGCTGCCTGTTGGGGGGGGGGAGTATTTGTGTGTGTGTCTGTGTCTGTGCGTGCACCTGGAAGTCATGGTTGACTTCTGGTGACCCCTAGTGGGGCTTGGACATTTCAGAGAGGTGGCTTGCTATTGCATACCTCTGTGTCCAGGTTCTAGTATTCCTTGGAGGTGTCCCATGATCCAAGTACTTTCCAGGGCCGGCCCTGCTTAGCTTCCTAGACCTGATGAGATCGGACTTGCCTGGGCTCAAAGAACTTCTTGGGCCCCGGTCACACGGGCAGGAAAATGCGGGGGGGGGGAGCGTGGCTGTTTGCCCTGGAGCAAAATAACACACGGCTGCGCGATCAGACATCCCGTAGAGGTCCCGTCGAGGTCCCGTGGTTAGGGGGGAGGTGCCGATCACAGAACAATCCTGAAGCGTGGCAAAGAAGCGGCCTCTCTAGCAAAAGGCTCCGCGGGTTTAACCCCTTCCAGGGCTGCAGAGGAATGCAAACTGTGTCCTCCGTCCGGTCCCCTCCAGAAGGAGCTTCAGCCGGGCCGCCCTCCCGCCACGCCCCCCCTGCCGCCCGGTGCAGAGAGTTCCTCTCGAGCAGGCCAAGCCAGGAGTGGGGGGGGTACAGAAAAGAGGAGGGGGCTGTGTTGTTTGTTTTTAAATGAAGTGTGCGCATGCACCATTGGGTGCTTGTACGCATCCCGTGGAGACTTGGGGGAAAAACCTTTTAGCGATGGGACCGTTGGGTGCTTGTACGCATCCCGTGGAGACTTGGGGAAAAAACCTTTTAGCGGTGGGCGCTGGATGCCACAACCTACCACCGGAAACACGATCAGGCGCCCGCCCTTGCCCTGCGGTTTCCGGAAACTAGTACCTCGGAGGTACTAGTTTTTTACCCCGCATCTTCGGCAGGAAGCCTCGGGTTCGCCACGGGAGCTCTACGCTTCCCAGATGTGGCGCTGTGAGCGCACCCGGAAAATCCGCCTATCTTCTGTCTCTGTAGCGTGGCTAATGCTCCATGTGACCGCAGCCTTGATTACTCTTTTGGCTGTGGGTAAATAAGTACCACTTCGGTGGGAAGGTGGGAAGGTGCATCTTGGCGTTTAGTCATGCCGGCCACATGATCATGGAGAATTCTTCAGACAACGCTGGCTCTTCAGCTTGGAAATGGAGATGAGCACCACCCCCAGAGTCGGATTCGACTGGCTTTCGAGCAAGGGAAACCTTTACATTTATCTTTATGCTTCTTATATTCCTGCACAGACAAGGACAATGTCAGGGTGATTCCTAGAAATAGTTTAAGGGCCACACCCATTCTGTTCCCAGATTTTACAGCTCTATTTATGTTTCTTCCAGAAAGAACAGGCTTTCAGCTGAGACCAGCTGCGGGGCTTCTCTCTGCTCGAGATTTCCTTGCTGGCCTGGCATTTCGAGTCTTTCAGAGCACACAGTATATACGGCATTCATCTTCCCCGATGCATTCCCCAGAACCGTGAGTAGCCAACTTATGGCGTCCTTGTAGGGTTTTCAAGGCAAGAGACATTCATACATTCACTGCGTAATGACCTTGGTATTCCTTAGTGGTCTCCCATCCAAATACTAACCAGGGCGAACCCCACTTAGCTTCTGAGATCCAACTAGGTATAATGAGATCAGGCTAGCTTGGGCTATCCATTGCTGAACAGCATACAGAAATACAAGTACACAATCATGAGCATACAGTAATGCAAAATGTAACCTATAATACAATGAAAAGGTGTTCAGGGGGGTATCAATAGGGTCTCAGTCAAGGCATGGTTGAAATGGCTGTGATGTCTTCCGCCTCAGGCCTCGCTGGTGGTAACTGGAGGTTGAGAGGAGGTGGGCTCTCAACTAGAGTTTGCTTTTCAGGAAGTGGCCAGTGGGGTCTATATGCCAACAGAAAAAGGTTCTAGGAAGTCTTCAAGAGTATTCCTAGATTTAGCATTGACTTATTTTTAGCTGCCACTGTCAGTACTTTTTTGACGGGTTCACAAAATGCCTTTCTCTGGCCACACAAGAATGTCTGTTTCAGAAGGTAGCCCTGTTGGTCTGAAAAGTAGAACAGTTAGTTCCAAGTCCAGGGGCATCTTAGAGACCAACAAGAGTTTCAAGCGTCAATGCTCCCTTTCTCAGACATGAGAAGACAAGGATGTCTATGATCTATCATTTCTCAGTCTATATTCTGTCTATTAAATTCTGCTAGTCTTACATCAAAATCCAACAACAGCATATTAACAAAATAATCTATTGATTTTAATGGCCTTTGTTGACATTTCATTGTGACGGAAAGCAGTAGTTAGGCAGCATGTGGGTGATTTATGACCCTTAAACTTGGATCCATGGATCACCATTGAGCACATTAAGTATATGAGATGCTTTTATTTCCCTTCTAGCTCCAGTAGGCAGTGCTGACTTTGAACATTCTGAGATGTGACTATAGGCTCTGCATTTGTTTCCAGTTAGGGCTGTATCTCTTCAATGCAATCATCTAGCCAACATAAGAATAATAAAAAATAAAAAATAATCTTTCAATTTATTGATCGCTCAATCCTTGCAGAGCTGCCGGCTCTGAGCGATTTACAGTTACTCATGTGTTGACACAGGACTAACGATGATGGGGGTAAGGGAGGACAACATATATATCATTTTTAATCACACACACTTCGCAGTCGACAGGGGGTTTGGTCAGCTGTAAGCATCAGACATGTTCCGGCAGCATTCTTTAGTCGGCATCGCTTGATGTCGTCAGCATTTTTCTCGGTCGCAGCGCACCACTGCCACCGTCTGGCCGGAATGGCCCATTGCAGGCTTTTCTTTGATGCTGCGTAGATCTCTCTCGGCTTTTGAGCTTACGCGCGGACCTTCCGTATGTCAGCTAACACCTCCCCCACCGGGGGGGGGGTTAAGTGTACCCACCCTCTCTAAGGAGTGGTACCCATTTTATCTACTCGCTGAAGCTTTCGAACCGCTGGGTGGATGGCAAGCTGGGGACACGGCTGGTAGCTCACACCAGTGCGGGGCTCGAACTGACAGCAGTCCTGTTCAGCTCAGATGTTTAACCAGAGGATAAATCCCCTGTGCCACCGCTCCCCTATGATGAATGAACGAACGAATGAACAAGCTGCTATTGTTTGGTGTGGTTGTCAGGTTGCAGGAGGCAAGAAAACTGGAGGGCCTCTTCAAGCTGATTATTTTTCTGGTGCTGTCATCCACCACCATTCACCACTTGCCACAATGGGCAGATAATGAGTACCAGCTATAATGTGCAGGGTGTAACAACAGGCAGAAGAAAACAGGATCTGGAGAGGGCCAGGTGGGAGACTTCATGGTTGCTTTGTCTTCTGCTGAATTTAAACGTATGTCCACATTCTCCAGGAAACAATAGGGCAATCACCGTTTTCCAGGTAAAAGAAACACAATTCATGATGTTTTAAAACATTATTTGTTTTCACAGTGATTGCTGTCATGAACTCCTGGGCCATGTTCCCATGTTAGCGGACAAGGAATTTGCACAGTTCTCACAGGTAATGTCCCTATCCTTGTGTTAACTCTTAACTATTTGTACTTCACAGGAAGTTACTGCATGCTCACATGCCAGCATCTCTGCCCTGGGGGACTGAAAAGATACTAGCAGATTCCTGGGATTTCCAAACAAACATGGCCTTACTGGCACTATTTAAAACTGGCACCATTTTAATTGGTTTGTGAATGATTTGGAATTGGGGGAGAACAGTGAGATGACCAGGTTGGTAGATGCTACCAAATGATTTGTGATGGTAAAAAAATGAGGCAAATTGTGAAGACCTACAAGGAGGACCTATCTGAATGAGGGGGTAACAATGTCAAGTTCAGGGCACATACGTGTAAGGTGATGCATGCTGGGACAAAATAAGCTAATGGTAAGTATATCCTGATCAGGTCTGGACTGTCTGAGACCAAGACCTAAAAAGATCCTGGGGTTGTAGTGGGAAGCTCAATGAAAATGTTAACTCCGTGTGCAGTAGCAGTATGAAAGGCAAACTCCATGCTGGGGATTGTTAGGAAAGGGGTTGAAAATAAAGGTCAATATTGTAGAGCCTTTATAAAGGAATATGGCACAGCCCCATTTTTTAATACGATGTGCCATTCTGGTCACCATGTCTCAAAAAGAATAATGAAGAGCTGGAAAAAGTACAGAAGAGGGTAACCAAGATGAGTAAGGGGTTGGGGAACCTTTCTTATGAGAAACTTTTCAGTTTAGAAAAAAAATGACTGAAGGGAGGCATGAAAGAAATTTATAAAATTATGCATGGGGTGGTAAAAAGAGATAGAGAGAGCTTTTTCTTCCATAATGCTAGAACTCAGGGACACCCAATGAACTTGATGGACAACAGGTTCAGGACAGACAAATAATTTCTTTACTCAACGGGTGATTAAAATATGGAATATATTGTCAGTGGACATAGTGATGGCCACAAACCAACCACTAATCACCAAAGGGTGGTTAGACAGGTTCGTGAAGGATAAGTCCTTCAGGGGAAGGCCTCAGCTTCTATGCCCCATTTATCGGCTACCCTGGGTTCCTGTTTTGACCTCGGTGTGAAACAAGATTTTGGATTTGAGGGAGCATCAGTCTGATTCAATAGGGCTCTTCCTATGTTCTTAGAAATCCCAGTGAACTTTTTCTGCAGATTTCCTTTGGGTGACTTTGCCCAGCCCTAGAATCTGCAGTATCTCCAGTAAGTAAATGGGAAGAGTTAGTCGTACTGATGGTGTCCTTTGGCGACAACCTTTTCTCCAAACGTTTAGTTGATTCTTATTGGTGCACGTGTATTAGTATACATACAAATCAGGGCTTTAAAGCCTTACATAGCTTTTAATTGTATGTGTTCTTACAAATGCTAAAGTTATACTATATATTAAATAGCAACTCTGTGATTAATTACAAGTATTCCCCATTTGTTCCCAGTTGCTTCTGTTTTTTACATTGTTGCTTCTTATGCACAGTAGCTATGTTTTTGCTAGCTACTGAAACTGGGGGGGGGGGGCAGTCTGGGTGGTGTGTACATAGCCATGCCACACCTTCCCAGAGTCCTCCAGTGGACTGCACCTCTGAGAACCACCAGTATGCATGAAGATGCAGCTGCTGATAACTGCAGAAGACCTTCCTTCTCCCCCGTTCTCAGAGGCTGTATAGGCTGCCACAGGTAGATTTGGCCATAGGTTGAAAACAGGGCAAGTATTATTCTGTATTAGGATGAGAATTGCTGAGGTGAACTGCTTTAAGTATGGACAATCTAGTCCTCAGTTCTGCCAATTGTTGTTCAAATCATGTGGGTGTGGACCAGTAAAGCCTACAGTATTTCATTTTAGAAATAAGAACATAAGAACATAAGAGATGCCAATGTTGGATCAGGCCAAAGGCCCATCCAGTCCAACACTCTGTGTCACACAGTGGCCAGAAATACCAGTGCCATCAGGAGGTCCACCAGTGGGGCCAGGACATTAGAAGCCCTCCCACTGTTGACCCCTTCAAGCACCAAGAAGACAGAGCATCACTTGCCCCAGAGCCCCTATCTATACCTTGTGGCTAATAGCCACTGATGGACCTCTGTGAATAAGATGTTTCACTTCCATACATTTATTTTCTTTGCTAAACAGGAATCCAGATAACAATTAGCATTTTGTATTTTACATTGTTAATGTATTTATTTTATTGGATTTCGAGTCCACCCTCCCCTGCACACCAGGGCTCAGGGCGGATTACAACAATAATTATAAACAATTAATATACAATAATTTAAACAATTAAAAGCATAATGAAATTAATAAAACCTACCAGAGCGAGATGGTGATAGGAGACAATTCATAAGTCCCTGAAGTACATGATACAATAAATGAAACTGGGGTCCAGGGCGGGGGAGGATTATAGGTAAACAAGACTATGTAGATTTTTATCCCTAAGGTAAGGACCTCACCAACAGAATTCATTCACATGCCAGGACTATATGTTTGTGCAGACAAATTCACTGAAGATACTCCAGGGTGATTATCCACAATAGCTAATTCGACCCTCCATGCTCAGAGGCAGTATACCTCTGAATATCAAGTGCTGGGGTTAAACAACAGGGGACAGCTTTGGGCTCCTGAAGGCATCTGCTTAGCTGGTGTTGGAAACAGGATGCTGGATTAGACGGATCCTTAGCTGGATCCTGCAGGACTTTTATCTTGTTCACATGACTTTCTTATACCCGCTCAACCTCCCGGTATCACCTGCTTGCTTGCTTTAGGATATTGGACTGGCTTCTCTTGGAGCATCTGAGGAAGATATAGAAAAGCTGTCAACTGTAAGTATACATCACGTTAACATAGTGAAGCCACAACACCAAAAACTGCAGATTTAAGCAGAGTTACCCCTGTCGACTTAGAAGGAGGTAACTCTACTTAGGATGGCATCAAAAGTGCTCAGAAGGCAAGATTTTTGAAGCAATCTAAGGGGCTCCTCCACAAATTGCTCAGGGATTTCCAAATGACCAAATTTGTATTTTAGAAAATCCAAGCACCATTTCCCCCAAAGTAAAATAAACAAACAAATAAATAAATCTCTAAATCACTTAAAAGCCACCTCCTAACATTCCATCCCAGACGCACAACAACCAGTCAGATAATCCAAATAAAACATGCCCCATTTGTTACTGCAGCTGACATAACTAATGAAAACTGAAAAACTAATAGCATTAATATCCACATATATGGCCATTATTCAGGCATCTGGTTGCCTAGGATACCGAAGAAGATCAGAGGGAGAGGGTACTTGAGTAATCATATGACTGACAGAGACATTTACCAATCAGAATAATTACCTGCATTAGTGTTAATTGCTAAGGCTGTGAACGAATGCAATAAAACTTATGATAGATCAGATCGAGTTACCTGCAGATCTTGCCACGAAAGACCACTCTGATGATAGGTCAGTTTTTTCAAAGGATTGCTTAAAGTCAGTCACGTTGCTGGATCATTGGCTTGTGGGAAGTGAGTTTTAATTTGGCTGCAGATAAACCAGGTGGCTGTTGCTTGCTCTTCTTTTCCTCCGCAGCAGGACTTCCCAGTTAGGAGAAAAGTTGAAGCATCCCACCAATATTTTTTAGTAATACCCAGTTCCACCTCAGTATCCATAAAATTTATATTTTTTAACATTAAAATAATGAGGCATTTTTCAGTTGAAGACACAAGCTATCGTCAGATCATAAATTCTGCACTGCCCAATGTTGGAATTTATTTATTTATTTATTACTTCATTTATGCCCTGCCTTTCTACACAATAATGCCCCAAAATGGCTTATGTTGTTTTCCTCTCCACTGTTTTTTATCCTCACATCAACCTAGGGTTGCCAAGTCTATCTTCGCTGGGAGCGGGGGGCTCCTGGCTGGCGTCTTATGCGCGCGTGCCCACGTCACCCGGAAGTGATGGGAGGACACCAGGCACGATGGGGGCGAGGTCACGGCCATACAAGGGAAAACCATAGAGTTTTCCCTTGTATGGCCATGGCCCTGCCCCCAGCGTGCCCGGCGTGCCCGTGTCACTTCTGGGTGACGCGCACATCGGGGTGGAGTTCCCCCCGGGGCCCGATCCGGCGGTGCCGGGGAACGGGCCTCTGGGGCGGGGTTTTCCCCGCCCCCCAGGGGGACTTGGGATCCCTACATCAACCCTGTGAGGTAGGTTAGGCTGTGAGAGAGAGTGACTGGCCCAAGGCCACCCAGCAAGCTTCCATGGCAGAGTGGGGATTTGAACCTGGGTCTCCATAATTCTAGTCCAACCCTCTAACCTCTACACCACACTGGCTTATTACACTTGCCCAACACACGTTCATGTTTCCCAATGTACTTTTTCCAGGCATGTGACTACACACCAAGATAACAAAGTGCTAGTGAACACTGGAGGATTGGGGGGGGGGGTCCTGAAGAAGAATTCATGATCATGATCTAATCATTCTTCTTTCTTTCAATACTGGGGGGGGGGGAAGAAGTAAAGGCAATCCAACAAAACTGATCAGTAGAACAGACAAACGTCACCACACAGGACACAACCCTTTTTATCACAAGATGTGATGGCCACTGACTTATAAGGGCCAATGCATATGCTATAAAGTAGGCAAGGTGGACATGTGGACACCACAAGGACCTTGGGTCAGATGTGCACCGGGAGTTCTCTACTGGTACTTCAGTTCCCAGGTGCAGTGGAGCCCAATTTAAATTGAGACTGTGGTGTTCAAGAAGAAAGGGACTTCACCTTCTCACCATCACCAACACGCCATTTTCTGGACCTGAGATGGGCCCTGGAAGCCTCCATTTGCCCCACTGGGAAAACTTACATGTAGGCATTAGTAAGTTTCCCAAACAGGAAACTAGTGGCTCTTTAGGGGCACTTCATGTCAGGGAAACATTGTGGGGGGGGGGAGTGGAACTGAAGCGTTTTCTCCTCGTGTGCCATGGTCCCAATCCAGACTGGGATCACAGGTGCCTGGGAATTAAATTCCCAGCTGGGAACTCCCAGAACATGTCTTTCAGAGGTCGATTCGGGGGGGATCGCAGTTTCCCCGGGTGAGGTGCGGGAGGCGGGGCACACGACGAAGCCCCACCCCCTGCTTCCGGCCGCCCTGCTTCCGGCCCTCATTCAACCAGGAGGAGGCAGGAGAAGAGGGAGGGTAAGTTGCTTCCTCCCTGCCTCTCCCCACCCCTGCCTGCCTGGGGTCAGGGAGGGCCTTGGCAGGGCTTCCTCCCACTCCCAACGGCCTTGCAGATCCACTGCCGGGGCTTATGATGTCAGGGGATGTGGCATATGCTAATGAGTTATGCTAATGAGTTCCCCTAGCTCTTTTTCTATGAAACAACCCCTGATGTCTTTAGAAAAACGTATAATGCGTGAACCAGCCTTCAAATTGCTTTTAGAGGTTTAGTCAAATTTATGGAGGATAGGCCAACCATGGTCAAGGCTGAATGGAACCTCCATTTTCAGAGCAGGACCCCCCCCCCCGAATGCCAGTTGCTGGTGGGAAAGAATAGGGAAGGTCTGCTTTTATTGCCCTGCTTGTGGACTTCCTTGTGGCATCTGGTTGGTCATGACAGGAAACTGGATGCTGAATGAGATCTGAATGAGGCCTCTTTTTATGTCCTTATGTGTTTCTCAGCTCTACTGGTTTACTGTTGAATTTGGTCTCTGCAAACAAAATGGATCTATCAGAGCCTATGGAGCAGGTCTCCTTTCCTCTTATGGTGAGCTGGTGGTAAGTAAAGAGCATTTATCAGTCCCTGATGCAAGGCTCCCTCTAAGCTGTGGAATCCTGTGAGCAAAAATTCTACTTGGTGAGCTCCTGGCATTAAAACTGTGAGCGAGCCATTTGGCTGCTGCATGAATTAGTTTGCTCTGAAGCCCTCCTTCCTGAGCTAAGACAAAAATCTGTGAGCCAGAGGCTAAAAAACTGTGAGCTAGCTCACACTAACTCAGCTTAGAGGGAACACTGCCCTGATGTCTGATCATTTGGAACAGCTGCTGCCTAGGGAACGTGGATATCCTAAGCATTTTGTATTAAATAAATTTACCCACTATGCTCACTAGAGGGCAGGGTGGAGCCTCCTATGCATGCAGTTTCGAATGATATTTCTGCTTAAGAGTGAAAGACACCAAGTCATCAAGCTGTAATTAAATAATAGCTAAGGATATTGAAAACCCTGCAGATTATTGCTCACGTTCAGCCTGGTCACAGTCACCGTGCTCTGAATGTTTGTTTGGATCAGAAACAATCTCTCCTCGGGTACTACTTACACAGCCAGTTTGGACAGAGAAGGAAATCCCTTGGATTGAATCCTGGGGTACATACGGCTGCTGGTCATTGTGGGGTGCTGTGCCCCCTGTGCCGCTCACAGGCCCCTTCGGCTATGATGAGCCTGCTCCCTGACTAAGATCATCATCTTTGAGGACCGTGCTCAGAACGCCTCCCCCTTCTGAAGTCAGCCAGCTGGCCACAACTTTGGGTAGGGTCCCTCCCCTCAGCCATCCACCTGGTACCATATCTAGAGGCACACAAGATTTTTAACATCTGCCTTCTCTCCACAACTTTTCTCAAATTTTAAAAAAATATTTAATATTTTTAATATTGAAATGTTAAAGTAGCTATTTTAATACTTTATTCAGTATTGCACTCTTCCTTGATACATTGACCTTTTGAATGTGCTTTGATCATGATTTTGTTTTGTTTTGCTTAAATTCACTGTGCTGGTTATTGTTTTTCAATTATCTTAGGCTACTGTCAGTTTCCACTAACTTCTATAGGCTGCTTAGAGATGCCAGCTTCCAGGTCCTGAGGATCCTCCAGAATTACAGTTCATTTCCAGACTACAGATATCAGTTCTCCTGGAGAAAATGGATGCTTTGGAGGGTGGACTCTGTGGCATTGTACCCCACTGAGGTCCCTGTCCTCCCAGGCACCATTTCCAAATCTCCAGGAGTTTTCCAACCTGGATCTGGTAATGCTACACTCCTAGGCTTGCCAAGTCCCCCTGGGGGGTGGGGAAACCCCCACTCGATGGTCCCGTTTCCCGCCAGCCCAGATCGAGGCTGCCGGGGGGAAACCCACCCACCCCCAAGTGCGGGGAATGTGCAGACATGCCCGGCGTGATTATGTTATCCGGAGGTGACATCATCACGCTGGGCACGTTGCAGGGGGACGCTCTATGATTCGAGGGAAAACTCTATGGTTTTCCCTCGATTCATAGTGGTCCCGCCCCCAATGTGACTGACACAATGACGTTGCTTCCGGGTGGTGTCATCACTAGGGTTGCCAAGTCTATCTTCGCCGGGAGCGGGGGGCTCCCGGCTGGCGTCTTGTGCGCGCCGCACGCTGCACACACGTCACCCGGAAGTGACGGGAGGACACCAGGCACGCTGGGGGCAGGGCCACGGCCATACAAGGGAAAACCATAGAGTTTTCCCTTGTATGGCCGTGGCCCCGCCCCCAGCGTGCCCGGCGTGCCTGCATCACTTCCGGGTGACCTGGACGTCGGGGTGGAGTTCCCCCCGGGGTCCGATCCGGCGGCGCCGGGGAACGGGCCTCTGGGGCGGGGTTTTCCCCACCTCCCGTGGGGACTTGGGATTCCTAGTCATCACGCCAGGCGCGCTTTGTGCACGCACCAAAAAACTCCAGGAGCAGGACTCCCCTGCTCTAAGGTAAGTTGCACTTGGCAACCCTATACGCCCCTCACACTTCCAGCTCCCAGACGGCTGGCAGAAGCTCACTCCACCCTGTAAAAAACTGGTTTTCCTACACAGTTTCTTGTTCAAGTTTTAACATTGGTTCAGGCATTTGGCCTAGTAAAATGTCTTGATAAAGAGGCCTTGCAAAAGAAAGATTTCTTCCTCTGAAACAAAGAAAACTGTTTAGGAGCTTTGGAGACATAGATAAGAGAGAAGGGAGGTAACCCAGCTGCAGGTCATTCCATTAGGCCTGGTAACTCCAAGGACATGAGATAGGGAAGGGTGCATTCCATCTTGTCAGCACATGAGCACATGAGATCATAGGTGGGAGAAAGGTGCTTGCTCAGTGAACCCAGTGCAGCTGTAGAGTGTCTGGTTGATTGACAAGCCCCTCTGATTAGTTAGAGCACCTCCTTAGCAACACGTCTGGTGCTTAGGTTACATCATTTGCCCTACACCTGACTTGCTAATTAGAATCAGGCCAACACCGGGCCTGGGCCATAAAGTAATGGTTCAAGATTTCAGATATTACCCAACGGCAGACTGAAGTCTTGAAAGTTCCACGCTTCAAAGTCGAAGACAAGGTTTCCAATCAGTAAGACCCACCAAACAAGATAGCATGCAGGCTAATCCAAGCACAGGGTCAGTCCACAGTAAATGCCTGTGCCAGTGGCCACATTTTATTTATCCATTCACTCACTTAACAGCAAACCCTCATCCCACAAAAGCAAAGCCTAGAAGTTACTACGATGAAAATTATCATGTACCTTAACAACAGCTGCCAGAAATTTCACCACAGACAGAGTACTTTATCTTTATCTCTGAGTAACCAGGATGATTTCGCTTCTGAAGAGAGAAAGTCCTGATTAAATAATGTGAAAATCAGTCCAGCTCTTAGATCTGAAAATTTGGGGCAGTCATTATTTATCCATTATCATCATCACATTTGTATTGTCTATCCTCCAAGGAGCTTAATGTGGTATCGATGGAGGGTTGTCCCCCCCTTTCATCCAAAAAATCTTGCCAGATAGGTTAGGCTAATAAGGGAATAACAGCCCCAAAGTGCCCAGTGAGGTTCAGAACTGAAAGGGGAATGGAATCCTGGTATCCTTGGTGACCGACCCAAGCCCAACCCACAGTTCTCTCCACCACTCTGTTTCTCTCAAAAGGGAACCCAAATTGAGCCACCGACAGTTGTGGGTTTGGCTTTAAAGGTATATATATTGATACGGAGTATGCAGCATTTTGTTCAAGTTTTGTTTGTTTTTGTCTTTGCATCTTAAGGGAAGATTTCCGTCCTTTCAACAAGCATCAGGCCTAGAAACTATCTTACAAGCAGGAGACAAAGTCTATATGACCAAGCCTGAATCCCTAATGACAGTTTGCCTGTTGGCCAACCCCATGTTTTCTGAGCTATAGGAATTTACCCAAGGCACTTAGCACTGTGCTGTAAATTTTACTGTAATGTCAGCTGTTCTACATTATGTAAAATGAATTTTATGTTAACACCCAGGCTGGAGTCTAGCCTGAGTACCGTAAAATGTAAAGCCCATACTTTGCTGTTGGCAGACGCCACTGGGTTGCAAGCTTCCTTTGCAGAAAAACAAGGGTTCCCTGAGCTGTGCTGGGCTAAATCAGGTCATCTGACCATTTCTGAGCATCTTTTCCCACAGAAAAGAACGAAGGGTTCTGCTTGAAAACTGCATCTGAGGCCCTCCAACTTTTCAACCCGCTCGAAACATTATATTGCTACATATTTCTAATACATCTGGTCTAGATTTCAAAAGTATTCTCCAGAGGGATATCTTATATTCTATACATGGCTAACCAAGAAGCCAGAGTTCGATTTACTTACATTTTACGTTGCTTTCTGTTTCTCTCTCTCTCTCTTTTTAATGCATCGAAGCAGAAAGAGTCATCCTATAGTTTTTCCTCCTCCTGTAGTTGTTATAACATCTTTGGGAGGAATGACAGGGTTAGCAATACAATGTTGGGGGGAAATATGGGGAAGGCAACAAAAGCTGACCTTGGCCACAGCTGAAATAATTCTGGTTATCAAGTCATGCCACTTATTAAGTCGCTCACTTAACAAAGCAGTCGGAGAGTGATTCAGCAAGAACACAACTTTATTCTTCAACTCGAACACAACTCCAACACGGATCAACATCTGATAGCCAGAACAGCCCTTACATTGCAGCTGTCCTGCTTTTAAACATTCCCGGCTAATGTAGCCACACCCACTGTACAAATACCAACCAACAAGGTTGTTCACATAAGGACCAATCACGGATGTTCCCACTCAGGGAGTTTGCTAGAAGGTTATTGGTTAGGTGCTTCCTGGGCTAGTAACACGATTGGATGGATTTGGATCCTAGCCCAGGATGAAGCTTTACATTACACTTCAATTAGATGTTTCACATCATATCATGCATTCAAGGCAACTTTGAATACACTACACCACTGAAGGTGGGGGAAATGCCCATCTTTGGGGGGGGGGTGGTCAAGCCTCCCATCACTACTCAGTTTAACCATTGTGTGGTCCCTCTAAAGCCTCATTGGTGACTGCATGGACAGAGCTCTGCTGCCTTCTGACTGTGGATCCTACCAACTTAACTGTAATACAAATCTCACTGCAAGTCAATGGCTGTGTGCTGCTGGTATCCATAAATTAGGTCACTCTTGTTGTTCTTTACTAGTATGCTTTATCAAAGGAGCCAGAATACAAACCTTTTGATCCAGACGTGATGGCAGTCCAGCCTTACCAGGACCAGACTATCCAGCCTGTGTACTTCGTAGCAGAACATTTCGAAGAGGCGAAGTCTAAGCTACAGTGAGTGCAAAAGTGAAAATCTATGCCGAGAGATGTACAGTGCAATCCCTAAGCAGTGTTGTATCCTTTTAAGTCCACTGAAGCCAACTGCTTAGAACTGCACCGTTAACTGTATCACCAAACAATGGCGGTATGGCCAGTAGAACTTCACTGTTGGACTATGTTGCAAATGGCCAGATGGGGACAAGGAAGGCAGACACAGACCTCTAGGGATGAGGGAGGAAGGTTCTCCAAGCCCTACGTGGAGCTTCCATTAGCAGATGCTCCCACCCTGAGAAGGATCATCCCTAGGGATGGGCACGAACTGGGAAAATGCGGTACAGTTCGTGGTTTGTGACGTGCCCCTTTCACAAACCACAGACTGTCACAAATGTTTAGCTGCCTTATGAGCCAGTTCACTTCAGGAGGTGGTAGAATGGCCCCCCCCCCCCGGCATGCTAGAGACACCAAACTCTGGCTGACTCTTCTCTACCTGCCCTCCAAGTTTGGTGAGGATTGGATGTATGAGGTCTGAGTTACAGCCCCCAAAGAAGGTGACCCCAAGAAAGTACTTTCTGGGGAAATGACTGGTCAAGATTTATTACGAACTTCAGTTCGTGAGCCAGTTCATGCCTTTCCCGAATCATCCCTTTGGTCATCACTGGGTAAATTGTAAGGCCAGCTCTATCGTGCAACAGTGTGCTTCTGAAAAAGATGTTAAATGTTATCATAACATTGTGGGGATGAATTGTTTCTCTTCAAGGCTTATTGATTGCTTAACAGTCTAAAAAAAAATTGCACCATGTCTTTTATTTTTTTCTTCAACAGAAAATATGCTCTTCAGATCAAGAAACCTTTCTCTCTTCATTATGATCCCTTCACTTCCAGCATAGAAGTTCTTGATTCACCACAAAAAGTAAAGGAGATTGTCTATTACTTGAAAGATGAACTGAAAAATCTCTGCCAGGCCTTTGAAAAGCTTTCCTGAAACAGTTGGTCAAAACCTTCCCTAAGTAAGCATAAAGTATCGAGTCCATAATGTATAACATAGTATTAAATTAAAAGGAAATCACATAATGTTTAGGGAAGGAAGGAAGATGTTCTAGATAAGCTAACAGATAATGTGATGAGAGAGGAATGAGAGAAATGTTATTTATGAAATGAATGTAGAATTTGTAGAATTAGGGAATTAACAAAACAATTGGGGGGAAATATATTTTTGCCTGGTGTCTAAAGACTGCAAGCTTGACTCTGTGAGAGTCCTGTACAAAAGAACATGCTGTGTCTCTCAGGACCACCCACCCTGTCTCCATCAGTAGGAGCATACACTGCAGGGCCTCAGATGACCATCTTAACCGGTGAGCAGATTTGTATGAAAGAGGGCAATAAGGATGTTGCAGTCTAGATATGGAAATATTTGGAAGCACTGAATAATGTTCTATTCAGAATGATTGCAAATAATTTCAAATCCAGATTCTATAGTTCCAGCCTTAGCCATTAACACCAAAAACACCAACCACAAGAGGAAGGAAGTGAAACCTGGTTCTCAGAGAGATTGGCCTGTCTTCTGGAGGAAGGAAACTGAAGCATTCCCATCAAGGGTGAGGGGGGCAGAGAGCTCCATGTCCCCCCCATCTGGTGTTGCTAGGGATGCCAGGCCCCCTCCTCACTCCAGAGGGGGGATTTGGGGGACATTCTGGGGTGGGCGGAGATGCCCCCAAGCCCTGCCCCAAGCCCC
Source organism: Gekko japonicus (assembly GCF_001447785.1). NCBI lineage: Eukaryota > Metazoa > Chordata > Lepidosauria > Squamata > Gekkonidae > Gekko > Gekko japonicus. Next base: position 241,145 of record NW_015173195.1, on the reverse strand, counting down.
ACCCCCAAGAGTGACCTCCTGGGGCCACCCCTCACCCTTCCCTTTTGTGAGATTTAAAGGGCTTCAGCTGAAGCACGGTGGTCACTCTTGGGGTGGGGGTGGGGCTTCCCCACCGGCCAGCTGGCCAGTGGCAGATTGGAGCCCCCAAAAGCAGGGGAGCCCCCACCTAGACCTGTGGGCTGGCAACCCTAGGTGTTGCCATGGTCTTGCCAAGGGAGGGGAGAATTGAGGGAGAGCAAAGCCTGTGAGGGATGTCTGTCTGCTGCACACATGAAACCCTGAAGCAGGCACAAGCATCAGATGGTACTTTCTGACTGGTCCTTTGGAACGGAAAGATGAGTGTAGCTGCTTACATCATTCTCCCCCAGCCATTTGCTCTGCGTGCTGAAACAGCCTCCTCTGCATCCCTTGTGACATTTGACTCCTCTCTACCCACTAGTGTACATTACAAATAAAATAGACAAACTAGATTGTGGATTAATAAGGAAATGTTATATTAAGTTTAGGCCCCTTTGAAGTGAAGTCAGGCATAACCATAAGATTTGTTAGATCCAAATAAATAGATTTTGATATTAAATTTTGCCTCTGTGTGTGTGTTTGGTTGGTGTTCTTCTGTATCAGAATTAGCTACTGGTGTTTATTGGGGAGAGTTTGCCAGCAGTATGAAACATCAGCACGGTAGAGGAAGCTGGCACATGGGAAAGGCTGCAGGAACATTGCAGAGCTTCCCTGAGGAGCCCTTTGAGTAAGAAAGAATGGCACGCTCCAGTCAACAGTGCAGGGGATGCCCTACTTCTGTCTGCTGCCTCCTCCAGCTGTCCCTTCCCTTCTCCCCTCGGCTACTCCAGGATTGTGTCCACTCCCTTCATCAGGCTGTACAGGACTGAGTAAAAGTCAGAGCTAGATGGTTTTAAACAGAGCTGAGAGCAGAGCTGAGTCTCTGCACAGAGCAGAATTCTATAGCCTGCCTGCTTGAGGAATAAGATCACACAGGCTTGTTACTAGGGTTGCCAGCCCCCAGGTCCCGGTGGGGGTTCCCCTGCTTTTGGGGGCCCCAATCTGCCCCCAGCCAGCTGGCCAACAGGGAAACTCCACCCCAACCCCCCTAAGAACGACCACCCCACTTGCAAAAAAAGCCCTTTCAAAGGTCTTTTTGCAAGCCGAGTGTGCACCTGTGACTACCCCCTGCCTCCTGCTAGATTTAAAGGGCCCGCCAGCTGATCAGCGGGTCATGTGGTCCCCACTGTTATGTGCAATCTTCCACTCAGGCTTAACTGGCCTTGTCTGGGCAGGCCACCTAGTTGGAGCTTGAAGCCCAGAGCAAAGGCAGGCAGGATCCTGGAGCCTGCCTGAGGATTGGCCCCTGGGGGCAGCCAGCCAATCTGGAGCCTGGAGGCCATTTGAACTCACCAATCGCATGGGGGCTGGGAGTGGCTTAGGTGTATATAGTTACGGCAGTTGCCCCATGTAAAGCATTCCTGTTGAAAGGCAACAAACTGCTGCTTGCTGAAATCACTCTGCCTTCACCTCTGCCATGTTAAACCCACTATTTAACACCTGCCAAGCAGCTGAAGGCCTTTAAATCTGGTGGGAGGGGAGGGAGAGGGGTGGCCAGGCGGGTGGTTGCTCTTGGGATGAGACTTGGGGTGGGGCCTGGGCCATCCCCGCCCACCCTGGAACTCCTCCCAAATCCCCCTGCTGGAGTGACGAGGGGACCTGTCAGCCTCCAGGGGTGCTAATTACAGGTCTGTCTTTCCCTTCTTGCTACACATACCCATTTCCACGCCTAACAGCTGGGAAGATTCTTGCAACTCAATGCCTGCCAGTATATACATTTTATCTGAAAACTGAGCCACAATTGACTTTGTATATATGGTGAATTCCAGGGTTCAAAGGTATGCCAGAATTGTCAACTTCATGCAGTTGTTAAGATTATCATTTCCCTCTTTTGTTCCTGATTTTAAAAAAACCAAAAAAAAACCAACAACCCAAAAACACTTCACTTTTCTCTCTATATCCCTGGAGAGGGTGTGGGGAAAAAAGACAACCAGATTTTCTGTCAGCTCTTTTCTCCTTTAAAAATTTTAATTTGGTTTCTTTGACTTTAAAATTAAAGCAAGTGGTATTAGTTGATCAATCTGACAATCATTTCCATGGTTCTCAATGGAAAACAGATTTCCAGGTGTAACTTTGTGCACAACATACACACTGCAGCCCCGTAGCTAGGGAATTCTTTGGGAGGGGCCCCCCGCCAGCTAATTAAATGGAAGTACAGTGCAGGTGGTAAGTTGGAGCACTTTGGGGGCAGCCCAGGAGGGAGGGGGCCCAGAGGAAACACTAGGGGGCCGGGCCCCATGGGCCCCATGTTAGCTATGGGCCAGACACACTGGGATGAAATTTGCAAAAAAATTGTCTTCCTCCCCACAGATGATCGTCCTTTGCCAAATTGCAAAGAGAAAAGAGAAAGTGTTCCTATTCTGGAGGCAATTAAATTCCTTCCTTGCAGAAGGAGCACAGATAGACATGGCAACTGGCAACAGCAGCACCTGAATGAGTTCGTCCGTCCCCCCCTTTCCTGGAACACTCAAACAGTGTGTATTTGGGGGGGGGCATACACGAGTGGAAAAAACAGAGCACACACAAGTGTGAAAACAGTATGACTGCTGCATGCTTTAATAATGATCTCACATGAAATTAAAGGGACATTGAGACAGGTGTAAAAAGTAAGAGCCTTATCCCAGCTCTTACATAGAGGGAACTCAGAATTTTTTAAAAAAATCACATGTCACTAACATTTGGCCTCATTTAGTTCTGTCTTTCAAGAGGGGGACCTTCCAGCAGCCCAAATAGCTTGGCTTAGCTGCACTCATCAAAGATTGGAAGCTAAGCAGGGTTGACTGTGGTCTCAGTACTTGGACGGGAGTGGGAGACCACCAACGAGGACCAGGGTTGCTATGAAGATGAAAGCAATGGCAAACCCCCTCTGCTCCTCTCTTACCTGGAATGCCCTGTGGACGGGGGTCGCAGTGGGTCAGTTGCAGTTCAATGGCACATTCAACTTCTTCAATGAGGGAGAGATTACCTGCCTTAACCCTTTCCTTATCTGCACTGTGCTTGGCCTTCATAGGAGAAACAGAGAGTATAAGCAACTGGTTTACTTCAAGGAGACACACTGGCATGCCTAACTGCTCCACTACAAGGAGAGTAAGCTACTGTAGTGCTGACTTGGTGGATATTCACATCTACTTCCTGGTCTACTTTACTGGACATGGTGGCCCATAGGGGTGGAGGCACTTCGGGAATGATCCTGAGTTAGAGGTTTTAGAGACAGGACTGGGTAAAATGTTGACAATACTAAAATGTATCCCTTCAAGTTTAGTTTCAAAAATATAGTTTTTTTAAAAAAATACAACTTTGAATTTGAACATCGAAATGCTAGGCCTTTGTTATTAATATGAAAAGTCATTTGAGTTTAAAAGTGAACGGGCTTATGAACTGGAACAAAGTTTGAGTCCAGTGACACCTTTAAGAGCAGCAAAGTTTAGTTCTGGGTATAAATGTCTGTGTGCATGCACACTTCATCAGATATCTGTGGTCATGCACACAAATGCTTATACCCAGAATTAAACTTTGCTGGCCTTAAAGGTGCCACTGGCGTCAAACTTTGTTCTATTGCTGCAGACCAACATGGCTGCCCACCTGAATCTGGCTTGTGGATGGCAGGAATTAGATCAGAGGCAGGCAACCTTCTTTGGCCTGATTGGGGGGGGGGGAGTGCAACATCTACTTGTGAAGATGTTGGTGTGCACACAAACAAAATGGGGTGGAAGTCAAGGGTGGATCTTGGAGGCATGCTTGGAGGAAGCCAAGCCCCAGTGGCGCTGCCAGTATCTCAGGGATTTATCTTCGGCAGGTCTGGGAGGTGATGATGAGAATAAACCAAACCTGTTGCCTTCTCCCATTCTGCTGATCTCAGCAGTTCTGCCAGTACCACAGCTGTGTCAATGGAAGGGTGACAAGCAAAATGGTGTTGTGTGTCACTTGTCAGCATGCATGCTGGCGCTTTCCCCCCCCCCCATGTTCGCAAATAGTTTTGGGATCAAAGATGTTCACAAGTTTGGAAGACGGGAGGCCGCGTTCTTCAAAGTGGTCCAGTTCCTGCCGAAGCAACTTTGTGTGTTGTGGATGATCTCCATCTTAGCATAAACTGGGAATTTCCAGTTTTCCAGTTTTGGGTTGTTTTTTTAAAGAGTATCTTTAAAAATTCTTCACCAAGCAAACTGTTGTGTTTCACCACAACCTTGAATTGCTAAAAGAGGCAGAGGAGGGAGATAAGCCAATGAAACAGCTCTTCAGCACATTCATTTGGCTTGCCTTTCCTTTGTTTTGTCTCACCCTGAACTGCTATGCATCATCCCATCTTGTAGTAATTTGGGTCTATTTCCTTCCCATCAGAAGGCTAACAACTGCCTATTATCTAATCATTCAAGGTGCAAAAGAGTATTTTGATTTGTTTTACACTTTTAATTGTGTTAACAGAGAACTGTTATCAGGAAGAAAGACAGTGCCAGATAGGAAGAACTATTAACATGTTTTCTCTAGATGGATGTTTTAGGTCTCAGGGTAAGTGCCGTGCATGTCAACTGGGAGGAAAACTAATTTGGCAAATGCTCAGATTAGTCCTTTATTTGGAAGAAATGAAAAGATCTGATAGATTTGTTTGGCTGAGTGCTCAGATTCCCTGGGGGGCCTCCAGACAGCCCCCACACCACTGCCTTTTCCTGTTAGTGCTGCAGTGAGAAAGGGAAAGAACTCACTTCCTGCACAAAAGGGGTGACTATGGAATCCGCCTTTGCATTTGTGTACACATTTGCTGCGCCCTAGACAGAATCCAGCATGTGCTCTAAAGAACATACATGGAGCACTTGAACATGTTTTCCCCTCCTCCCCAGTTAGTTTCACCTGAGGGAGCTAATGTACATGTTCAAAAACACACTCATACATTTCTGATTCTTCCACTGGGATTAATGGGGCCATCACAGTGAGCCAGGAATTACAATGCTGCTTTGGTTTAAATGAACTAGTGTTTACATTGTTTTTAATATTTGTTCTTCATTGCCAGTGTTAGTATATTTTATGTGACTGCTAGCTGCTGGGGGGGGGGGGGGCTTGTGCAAAAAAAAGTGGTAGAAATGCTTTAATAGATGAATAACATGATATTTACCAGGTAAGCTTCCTTTAAGTGCAAACTAGGGTTGGCAGGTTCCATCTTCTCCCTGGTGGGGAGCTTTGGGGGGAGTGGTCTGGGGGGGAGGGGCTATTCCCAACACGATGACATAATGCAGAGTGACATCATTGGATCGGGGATGCAGCACCGAGCACACACTCCCATGCTTTCCCCATCTATTTAAAGGGAACCTTCCCTTTAAATTCTTGAGGAAAAGCAGGTGTTACACATGCCTGCCCTGCAAGCCACGGATTTGCCACTTGCAGGGCAGGCATGCATAGCACCCACTCTTTTCAAGTGGGGCTGTGGATGACTTTTGGGGGCAGGACTTCTCTCTGCTGGCCAGCTGGCCAGCATCTGGGGGGAGCCCCCAAAATCGGGAGATCCCTACCCCCACCTGGGGACTGGCATCCCTAATGCCGACTGAGTGGTAGAATGTTAGTGGCAGAGTATCTGCTTGGCATACAGAAGGTCCTAGGGTCAATCCCTGGCATCTCCAGTCAAAAGGTGATATGGAATACCTCAACCTGAGACCCTGGATGTCAGCTAATGCTGCCATGTAATGGAATGTGGGGGTTGCTGTCCATGTCTCTCACACCCCCTCCCTGCTTCTTTATGTCTTGAGCTGTTATCATAGTAGTGTCCTTGAAGCTGTGTATTGCCTGCTCCTAGCTTCCCACTGGGTAGGGGTGTGGAAAAAAAAAATTCGGCCCATACGGATTCGGCTGAATCGGGCAGAATCAATTTCGGCTGGCAGTAAGACTCCCACATGTCAGTTTCGTCAGTACAAGGGATTGGGGAGTCTCTTGGCCAGCCGAATGTCAATTTCAGCCCCATTATATCCTATGGGCCATTGAAGTCAATGGCGAAAACATAGGGTATATTCTGGGGGCTGGAGGGAGGGGGCTTGAGGGAGAGACTCCAAACATGCAGAGTAGCTGCTGGAGTCTCTCCCCAAGATACCAACCAAGTTTCAAGAGCATTGGACCAGGGGGTCCAATTCTATGGGCCCTCAAACAGGTTGCCCCTATCTCCTCCATTGTTCTCTATGGTGGGGGGAAAAGTTACCTTTCTCTATGGTGGAGGGAAAAGTTACGAAATTCGGCGGCAATTCGGCGGCAAGCCAATTCAGATCAGAGAATCTGAAACGGCCTGCAGCAGCCCGAAAGGGGTCCGAATGGGTCGTTTTCGGGGGTGCATTCGGTTCAGACGAACCAAATGTACATTCCTACCACTGGGAATATAACCATTGCTTTTTGCCTGCGTTCCCAGGTGCTTGCTCATTGGCCTTTTCATATCAGGGGGTCTTGTATGAAGGGGGTATATCTGGGGTTCCTTTCACTATCCCTCCATTCCTCAGAGGTTCATGGTATCTTAAGTACTTGCTCTCAATAAACTGAAACTTTTGAAGGAACATTGTTGAGTGTGATTGACTGAAGCCCCTGACACTGGAGAGGTGCTGCCAGTCTGAGTAGACAATGCTGACCCTGATGGACTGTTGTATACTAAGGGCTGCACACGCGGTCGGGCTCACATGTGCTCAGCAGCCAGGCCTTCTTGGCTGCGTCCTCAGTACCTTGGGTCTGGAAGAAGTACTTTAGCTGTTCGACCCATGCTTTCCACAGCTCGGGGTGAGTTGAGTCAAAGACGGTGATTCACGGAGCAGCAGCCATAACCGGAGAAGCGATGTGGGGCACGGTGAGCGGATTCTCAATGCGCAGTGCATTGCTTTCAGCGGACTCTGGAGTTTCGGGTTCCGGTGCTCGGTCAGGCATGCTCTTCAGTATCCCATCTTCATCGCCAGTGCAAAGTACTGGGTCCAGACGTGTTGTTAGTGAATCAGCTCATAATTTATTAAAGGCAGGAGAAAACTGAGACAAGAAGCCAGCCCCGGGAGCCCGCTTAAATGCCGGTACAGGTAACACCCTGACACACACCCAACACCCGTGATTCATTTATTTACAGTGCACCCATAATCATTGGTCCCTCTTAGGATCCGGACTGACCGACTGGACCATTCTAGGATCCTCTGATTCTATTGTTCTTAGTTGCGAAGCTCTGCCTGTTCGCTTGGCCACGTGCGAGCCCGACCGCGTGTGCGGCCCTTAGTTAGTATACAACATGGACCCAATTCAATATGCGCCAACTTCGTGTGTTCCTTTAGTACTGATTCTAGCAACTTTGCTAGCATAGAGAGCGCTCTCACAACCTTGAATTCCTTAGGTGAAAGGCAAGACACAAATATAAATAGACAGCTTTGAAATTCTGCAAATCCCATTGTAGAAGCTTTGTTTGCATGGCACGCTAGACAAATATCCAAGCTCGCATCCTGAAGACTGAGGGCACTTGAGTTTGGGAAAACAAATTCCACCAATTCTCCCCTGCCATTGCAAGCACTGGCAAAGGAAGACACTGCCAATTATAGGCTTGTGTCAAACCTTCCTTTAGCAGGTGATAGCAGAGCAACTCCAGGTTGGATCTACGCAGTGCACAAGTGAGCCAAGCAGACTCATAGGACGCCAGAATTTGAAGGGGACAGCAGCACAGGAGGGGCAAATGGGCATGGTTTGCTGCCAATACCCACCTCATGGGAAGAAGACAAGCTCCAGCAGTGCCAGCCTTGCCTTCCTCCTGTGCCCAGGGACTGGGGGCGGGGGGAGGTTGACAGCCCATCACCTCCCTAACATCTGCATTCAGGGATGGTGAGCTCCCAGCTGCTCGTGGTGCAAGTTAGGGAGGTGACAGGCCCCCGTTTCCTCAAGCTACATTGCTCAGTGGGGAAATGAGCCACAGCAGGGTCACCTTTCCTCTGTCAGTGTGGATCTGTACCCTCTGCAATGTGGCTCATTAGCAGAGCACCCACTTTGCATGCACAAAGTCCCAGGTTCTGTCCCTGGCATCTCCAGTTAAAAAAATGTCTGAGTAAAAGGTAATGTGAAAGACCTCAGCCAGAGAACCTTGAAGAACCACTGCCAGTCAGAGTAGACAGTACTCACCTGGATAGACAGAGGGGCTGGCTCAGTAGTCCTGTTTACATGCTACAGTGAAACCACATATATTCTGAATATAGGTGCATACATATGTTTGTAAGAAAAAGCCAACCTCTGTTCACTTTACAAATGAAACCAACAACTAGGGTTGCCAGGTCCATCGGAAATGCCAGCAAGGGGCATGGGGGGGGGCCTTCCAGGATCCAGAAGTGACATTGCATGACATGCCTACATCAACCAGAAGTGACGTGGGCATGCTGGTGATGTTGGGGCCGACGCTCTGGTTTTTGGACAAAACTCCATGGTAAAATTAGCCTCAAACCATAGAATTTTGCCCAAAAACCAGACCCCCCCCCCGATGTCACCGACATGAAGAAGAGATTGGATTTATACCCCACCCTTCACTCAGAGTCTCAGAGCAGCTTACAATCTCCTTCTCTTCCCCTCCCCACAACAGACACCCTGTGAGGTAGGTGGGGCTGAGAGGGCTCTGAGAGAACTTCTCTTGACAGAACTGTGACTGACCCAAGGTTGCATGTGGGGGGGGGGGAGAGTGGGGAATCAAACCCGGTTCTCCAGATTAGAGTCCGCTGCTCTTAACCACTACAAGAAACAGTTGAATAAGAACATCAGGCACTTTGGAGTTTCATCAATATGCTAATTGCCAAGCGACTATACCTGACATTAATTCAGCTCTCAGAAACAGATGCTCTTTAGGCCAGTTGCCTGCTGCAGTCAAGAGAATGAGAGTGACATTTTTCTCCACTGTATTCACACTCTATCCAGAAGATGGCAGTGTATCATTAACATTTAGGCATCTCAGCTCTACCTCCAGGAACAGAAGGGCCATCTTTTCCTTCTTGCGTTTTGCTATTTTCTGTAGGAAATGGATTACTGAGGGAAATAGAAGGGTGTGTGGAAAGACCCTTTGTTTATTTTTCTTTCCAGTGCCTTTCTAGAAGTGAAATGGAGAGCCAAGCTCTACTAATTATGTCAGACTGGGTCTTTTTAAAAGGAGGCTCCCAAAGGAAGCTTGGGAAATTCCTAGAAATTTGGGGGTGGCGCCCAGGGAGGGCAGGGCTTGGGAAGGGGGAGGTGCTCATGAAGTATGTGATGATGCCATACAGTCCAGTCGCCAAAGCAGCCATTTTCTTCAGGGGAATCGATCTCTGAAGCCTGGAGATCACTTGTAATTCCAGGAGATCTCCAGGCCTCACGTGGAAGGCTGGCAATCCTGTTTAAAATCCCTTCTCACATTTATTTACAAACTGAAAAGAGCTCTATGGGCCGAAGAAATCTAAGACCAAAAATATGGCTATGGATGTGTGGTGGGACTAGAGACACAAATAATGCTGAACTTTCCCATCACATCTTAAACCTTTCTACATTCTGGAGGTCCCTATAGGGATGCAATAAATATATATAAAAATCTTTCCCACTTATCTTTGCCACTTCATATATCATGGATTCTTCTACAGTAAATGCGCTGATAATTCTATGGTTCCTTCCCTCTCCCTTCGTTTTGTGCTTTTAATGTAAAAATCTGATGGTTATTAAAACTGTTTTGGAGTTACTAAGATCTCTGTTAATGGGGAAAATTAATGTACATCCAACTCATTAAGGCTTGAGGTTGAGATTACAATAAGGTGAAAATGCTCAATTAAGTAACAATATTGTTGGTATAAGAAAATGTAAAGTATTTGGTGATTATTAAACTGTATAGGAATTTCCAGCCTATACAGTTGTACCCCTGTAATATTAAAAGAAACCCTTAAAACAATGTTATATTTTACATTAAACTGAAGCCACTGTGAAATACACCTTCTTGTAAAAGAAATGTATGATTAAATCAGAGTCTGATTATCTGGTTAATAAAGTGCTTTTTACAAGTGTAGGAGAGATAAAACTAATTAATCATCAGCCTTTAAAATTAAATGCATCTGTATATTACCAAAACCTCAATCAAGCTCTAGGTTTGCAGAATAATATGAAATATTTTTAAAAATAAAAAATTAAATTGGGGGTTAGAACCCTCCCCCCCCCCCATTACAGAAGCAATATCTGCTTCTTTAAGGAAAGTGTGCCATTGAGCTCTCATGAGACTTGTGAGATCTCGGTGGCCATTTTGGGGGTTGCTAGCCAACCTGCAACAAATGATTGGATTCCATTTGTTAGTGTCAGTGCAGAGGAGGGAGCAAGACAGAAAAAAGATTGGACAAAGGGAGGGTAAAGCTGGAGGCAGGAAGAGCAGAAAAGGTAAAGAGGGAAATCTGAAGAGGAGGAAAGAGAGCAGAAGAAGGTGGGTGGGTGACTGGGGTGCCCAGAGGCTGCCAGTGGGAGAAAGATAGGTAAGTAGGTGGGTGGAAAAGAAGGATCAGGGAAAGGCTTCAGGCACTGCCATGGGGTGGCAAAAAGAAAAGCAAGAGGGAGAGGTGAAATGAGATTCCCCCCATGAGTCCTTATGAGTTCCTCACTTGTATAGTTTCTATTTTTGAAATATAATAATATTCAAAAATAAACTCATTGTAAGGCCTTTTAATTTTTTAATCCATTCTCCATTGGAGTAACCTACTAGAGGCAAAGCAGCTGTTCCAAAATTTAAGCTTTGACATCCATTCTCAGAGTGACGCATTCTATTAAAATAGGCTTCTCCTCCAGTGAATTCGTCTATTGATTAAACTGATCAAGGCTTCCAGCATTCTTTTTAAGCATTTATTTAAAATATTTGATTGCCATATCTCATTGAAATAATGTCCCAGATAGTCTACCAAAACCAATTCAAATCACCAACAATAAATACAAAAACACTACACTAAAAGAATGCAGTCCATGATGATGCTAAAATAGCATCAAGTAGCAATAAAAATATCCTAACCGATATAGGGATACTCTTATCAATAAAAAAATGCAGATATCATAGTCAGCTGTAAAACCCAGTCTTAATACTGAAATAGCAACAGAATGGTATAAAACCAGACAGTCACTGGCAGTAATAAGATCTTATCAGGCACTATTAAAATCAAAGTAGTGCTAGAAGTAGAGGAATGATCTCTGGTGGAAGTCATTAATACAGCATAAATTAAGGGAGGGCTTGTGTAAAAAAACAATAACCATGTCTTAACCTAGCTTCAGAAACATCCATGTAACATTTAACAGCCCGCAGAATTAAACTAAGGATTAGATCCTGCCTAAAATTTCTATGGACAGGACTTTTCTGTTTCCTCATCTTGCTGCAGCCCCAAATGTCCCCTAAATGCTGTTCCTGGAGGGAGAGGGGACCCCATGAATAGCTTTGGGGGAGTTGGAGGTCTGTTATGCGGGGGAGGAAAGTGGCAAAAACTGCCTTTTCTTTCTATCTGCAGAACTTTTAGGTGGGACCCAAGATAGCATATACTGGATGAGGGGGGAAAGACTGATCGCATGGAACTGTACAGAGTATAAAACGTGTCTTTCTGTTGTGTGAGATTTGTTCCAATCAAGCTAAGGCCAAAATTCTCAGAACCAGGCTTTTATGAGCCAGGGCCAAAATTCTCACCCATACATCTGATATATCACCTATCTGATATACTAGTTCAATCTCATCAGATCTCGGAAGCTAAGCAGGGTCTGCCCCGGTTAGCATCTCGATGGGAGAACACAAAGGAAGTCCGGTTCTTACGCAGAAGCAGACAATGGCAAATCACCTCTGAATGTTTCTTGCCTTGAAAACCCTAGGGGGTTGCTTTAAGTCAGCTGAGGCCCCAGTGAGGTAGCCTTAACTCTCTAGTTTCCAGGACTGTGCCCAAAATAGCTACAAGTCTGTGTGTGTTTGTTACAGGGTTATAGAAGCATGACATAGAGATGAACCAGAGAAAAGAAATGCTCCTACCACAACCCAATGCTTTGAAAACACTCAAGGAAAGTCATTGCCTTTGCGGGTGCTGATTCAGTACTGTGGTAATATGACCTCCATGTTCTGCATTGCCCCACAATTTCCCTGCCCCAGTCTTCCATAGTAGACATCCCCCCTCATGCTACCAGGTAGACTTTTTAAATTTTTAAATCGGTAATTGACAGATTTCTATAACATTTTAACACTATAGCAATTTAACTACATGCATGCGTTCAATGCCACCAAGTCGCAAGTGACTTATGACAACCCCAGCAAGGGGCTTTCAAGGCAAGTGAGAAGTAAAGGTGCTTGGCCAGCCATCGCCTTCCTCTGCAGAGTAGGGTTGCCAGCTCTGGGTTGGGAAGTACCTGGAGATTTGGGGGATGGAGCCAGGGGAGGAACCTGAACAAGGTAGAGCGCACACCCCAAAACAACCATTTTCTCCTAAGGAACTGATTCTTAGAAGGTGAGGGGTACGGATACCAAAATGGTGAGGGGTCTGGAGGCCAAGTCCTATGAGGAAACATTGAAGGAGCTGGGTATGTTTAGCCTGGAGAGGAGACAACTGAGAGGTGATAGGATAACCATCTTCAAGTAGTTGAAGGGCTGTCATATAGAGGATGGTACAGAATTGTTTTCTGTTGCCCCAGAAGGTCGGACCAAAACCAACAGGTTGAAATTTTGGCTAAACATTAGGAAGAACTTCCTGACAGTTAGAGTGGTTCCTCGGTGGAACAGGCATCCTCGGGAGGTGGTGGGCTCTCCTTCTTTGGAGGTTTTCAAACAGAGGCTAGATGGCCATCTGACAGCAGTGCTGATTCTGTGAACTTTGGCAGATCATGAGACAGAGGGCAGGAAGGGTTGCATCAGTGCTTAGTTCTTGTGGCCCTTTCTTACACGCCCAGGGAAATGCTGATTGCCACTTTGGGGTCAGGAAGCAATTTTTCTCTAGACCAGTTTGGCTGGAGATCCTGGAGGTTTTTGTCATCTTCTGGGTGTGGAATAGTGGTCACTGGGGGTATGAAGGTGGTTGGTATTTGTGAATTTCCTGCATTGTGCAGGGGGTTGGACTAGATGACCCTGGAGGTCCCTTCCAACTCTGTGATTTTATGATCCCTGAAGTCTGGAGATAACTTGTAATTCCAGGAGATCTCCAGGCCCCAACCTGGAAATCTGGCAATCCTATTGCTGAGCCAGGGAGGAGGTGTCCTCCATGAGTCCTTCAACTTCTGCAGATGTCCAGTGCAAACCATCACTGGCATTGACTGTATGCTCCTTACATTATGAACTAAGGATAGATTAGGCATTCTTCTTGACTACTTGCCACCTGGTTCTCCAGTGGACATACCTATGAGTTGGCAGAGACACTGTAGAATGTGTCTTCAGTAGTGGTCTCCAGTACAAGTACTGAACCTACTTAGCGTCCAAGATCTGATGAGACTGCACTATACCATGCCATTCCCTGTGTGAGTAAAGTTCTGTCAAGTCACAGCCAACTTCTGATGACCCCTTGGGGTCCTCAAGGCAAGTGATTAAGCGGATGTGGTTTTCCACTGTCTTCCTCTGCAAAGTCTTCCTTGGTGGTCTGCCGTCCAACTACCAACCCTGCTTAGCTTTCACGATCTGATACCATCAAGCTGTTCTATACCATTCCACATCACGCCAGCTTCCCTATCAATTTGTTAACTATAAAAAAGTGAAATAGTGCCCTGTTGGGGTGGAGGTGGGGAGTGTCAGCCATAGAGGCCGAGGCAGGGAAAACGGTGTTGATGTGAAGTTGGACTGGGAAACAGCCAGATGTTGCTGTCCACACAAGCTTTGCTGCAATGTTCTCTCCCCCCTTTGTAGTAAAACAGGTTATAGAAAGATCACAGGAAAGGTGAAAGGTGTAACGTTGGTGTGTGTGTGAAGTGCCATCAAGTCACAGCAAACTTATGGCGACTACAGCAAGGGGCTTTCAGGGCAAGTGGGAAGCAGAGATGGCTTGCCATCGCCTTCCTCTACCTCTCTTCTAATAACCAACCCTGATTAGCTTCTGAGATCTTGCAAAATCAGGCTATTCTATAATGCCTTCCCTTTGGAAGGTGTTATAGAGCACCACAATGGTAGGTGGAAGCAGGAATAAAACCCACTTGCAATGAGCATCCAAGCCAAGCAAAGCCAAACACCCCACATCGAAGCAACCTGAGCCTCACCAACCTCACTGGGTAGTTATGAGAATAATGTGGAGGAAGGAAGACTCGCATGTGCTGCTTTGAAGTCCTTGGGAGAAGGAAGGGGTAAAAAATGTGGTCAGATGCCAGTTTTCCCAAGGCTGCAGCATTTCAAGCAAGACTGCATGTTTGATTAGTTCCATGTGGTAAAAAAAAAAAAAAATCTCTGTCCATAGAAAAATCAACCTATCAGGTAGCTAGAATGCTCTCTCTTTACATGCTAATTTACTTTCTTCACCTGCATCTGGGGATGACCTTGCTTTTTCTGAATGCATCAGATGATTAGCACTAGAATAATTAACTGTAAACAGAATCTGAGTTAGGTCTTAAATTTTGCAGTGCCTCTATAAGACATATAATTGTTAGTCTGTAAGCCAACTAGATAAAACAATTCTGGAGCTAATTCATGTGGGAGAAGTTCCATGCTAATAGAAACCAGATAAAATGTCAAAACATGGTAAAGATATTACTGTTTTGTCTGCTGTGGAGCAGACACAACACATCTATACCACCATAAAAGGGAACAGAAACATACAGTATAATGAATTCTTTTTAAAGGGCGAGGTAAGAAAGATGGGACAAATGGGGGGAAAGGGAACTATACAAATGGGCTTCAACAAAACTTAAATCAGAATTGCCATCATTCATTCAAAAGTGAAATTTAGACCTAACACTGGAATTACGCAAGTTCCATTTCCTGATTTTACAGCCCTGGTGGCCATTCCAAATTCAGCATACTTTTGATCAATCTGCTTACAAATTTATCCATTCAGTACTTTTTAATCTTGTTCTTCCTCAAGGGAATTTAGAGAGCCATACATAGGCCCCGGTGGGCGGATGGTGGGCGGATTATCCAGGCGTGATCACACCCCAACATCTGGGAAGTGGAGTGCACCCATGGCTTACCGCCGACAATGCGTGTTAAAAAACTAGTACCTCCAAGGTACTAGTAAACGTTTGCCACGGGCTGTTTCCAGACACCGGTGGTATGATCGCGCTGGCACGTGGCATTCCCCTCCGGTCCCTCGTTTACCCACCAGCACTGAGGGAAGGACCCGTGGTGTGCCGCCGGCGCATCTGATCGCATAATTGCAGATCAAACTGTGCTGGGGCAATTAGCCCCCCCCCCCCGCGCGATATCTGGCCCGTGTGACCGGGGCCACAGTTCTCTTTCTCTAGTCTATCCTCACAATAACGTTGTGTAGTAACTTACACAAACTGCTTTTCCGCATTCTCATTTTACTCACTGATAAGTTCCTGTTTCTTCATCGGAGGGGGTCTATTCGGCATGTGTTCAGCATGCGTTCTGCTCCCTCTAATGGTCAATTCAAGTCATACCAGTTTATATCCAGCGTAACTCCCTGCCAGGGCCACCTCTATCACTAGGCCAGCTAGTCCCTGGCCTAGGGCGGAGCTCCGAACAGGGTGCCAACTGCCCTGCCCCCCCGCCAAAAGCCCCAACCGTCCCTGCCCAAAGCCGCTGATTCGCAGCTGCCACCTTCTGAGCCAGCCAGCGTGATTCCCTTCCCTCAGGGAAGGTAAGTGCATGAGCTGGGGGTGGGGGGCGGGAGCGGCGGCAGCAGTGGGGATGGTCAAGGCGGCAGGGGCACCAATTGATTCTGAGGGGGGCGGGGGGCACCCCAAAGGCAGTGGCAGGCAGCCCAGCCCGCCTCTCCTGTCTGTACTGGGGGCCCTCACTAGCGGGGCTCTCCTGGGCCACCCACCCCTCGCACCCTGACGGGCAGGCCTGAGAGACAGCCGGGGGGGAAGGGCTTGCACGACTGCTGTGGCTATGTGAGATTTCGTTGTGGGGGGGAGGAGGGAGGGGGCACTTTTCTTACTCCACCCGTGGCCCCGTGAGGAAGGCGGGGGAGCGGCGGCGGAGGAACCGAGGAGGAGGAGGAAGAAGCCCACAGCAGCAGGAGATCCAGCCAGGTGAAAGGCAGGCAAGGTGAGGCCGGCCAGTCAGCCCCTCGACGGTGGGCCAGCAAAGGAGGCAAGGCTCCTTCCCTCCTCCCCGTCACTCCTGACCGCCGCTCGAGGCCCCGCTTGGTTCATAGCCTGGCCTGCAGGGGCGATGGCAGCGCCCTCCCTCCCCTCCCCTGGGTGCCCCAGGGTGCCAGTAAGCATGCTCGCCCGAGCCCCCGGCTAGCCCGAGCCCTTTCTCGGAGGAAGCTGCCTGGCTGGGCCCGACCCGGACAGGGGCGAGGCTAGCTTGTGGCACCCGGCGCCCCCCCTCCCAGGCGTGTTTCTGGGAGATCTTCAGGCCCCACCGGGAGGTTGGCATCACCTGGGGGGGTGCCACAAGCTGGCCTTGCCTACGGCGTAGAAACACCTCGGGCCGGCCCTGCTCTCTGCAGATTTAAATTGCCCGACATAAGCAGGTGTAATATCAAATCAACCACTAGAGGGAGGAAAACACCTGCAGAATGGGGGGAAACCCAAAGAAACAGGAACTTAAAAGAAAAAAAATGAGAATGCAGAAAAGCCCTGAGAGAGTTTGACTAGCTCAAGGCCAGGTCGCACCTGCCTGGAGAAAAAAATGTCTTCTTGTCCCCTTAATAGAGGCTTAATTGGATGTTATGTACCAGGTGACATTATTTACTTCTATGCTATGAAGAGCTTCAGCTGCCTATTAAGCCTCTATTAAAGAGACAGGACATTTTTTTCTACAGGCTTGTTGCCAATTCTAGTCCAAGGTCACCAAGCATTTCAGGACACAGGTCTCCCAAATCTTAGTCCAACACCACACTGGCTACGAAGCACACAGGTGAGCATTTCAGCTTTCTCAGATCAAGCTGGTACATTCTAGTGATATTTTAACCTTCTTGTGCTAAAGTATTTGTTTTGAGCAGCATGTGCGTGAAGAACAACTAATAATTTGAGCCTCTTTGTAAGTACACAACCTGTGAACCAGCGTGATCACAAACAACACATGTGTATGCAAAAAACAAAAAAACAAAAACAAAAAAACCCACAAACCCCCCCCAACCAAATCTTTTACCAGAAGGAAGCAATTTAGAATACTGAAAGATGTCCAAATGCCATATATGCACTAAATTTAATGTAAGAATTATTTAACACATATATAAAGAAAAATCATGTGGACACTGGAGACAAAGGCACCATGCAGGTGATTCATTGCACAGGAAGAGCAGAAGAGCGGACATGACCACGGGGGGAAGAAGGAGGAAGAGGAGGAGACTGAATTTATACCCTCCCCTTCACTACCTGAAGGAGTCTCAGAGTGGTTCACAGTCTCCTTCCCCTCCCCGCAACAGACACCCTGTGAGGTAGGTGGGGCTGCGGGAGCTCTGAGAGAACAGCTCTGAGACAACTTGTAACTGACCCAAGGTCACGCCAGCAGCTACATGTGGAGGAGTGGGGAGTCAAACCTGGTTCTCTCAGTTTAGAGTCCACGCTCCTAACCACTACAGCAAATTGGTAAACATGGGGACATCCTCTGCACCATGCAGATGACTCTGCAATTGCACAGGGGCAGGGTCATTATGCTTGTGCCTGCTCTCCTTCCCCATGCCACCACACATGCAGCTAGGTCATCTGAACAGGGCTACATGACACACTCCCTCACTTTAGCAACCATACATGATGACTGAGTTTATAGATTACTTTATGGATTAAAACCCCATCCCTTCCAATACCTCCACCAACTAAGCAGAAAAGGCCCATACAACATCACAGAAGATTTTTTCCCCTGTAAGGGTCATTGGTAGAGATACTACCTTCTTCTTTCACAAGTTTCAGTCTCTGGTCATCCTTACACACACACACACACACACAGAGAGAGAGAGAGAGAGAGAGAGAGAGAGAATGTGGAAATACAACATAAAATTTTATTGGCAGAGAAAGTTTGGGGAGTCACCAGCCTAAGGAACAAGAAATTCTCGATCCTATCCTGTGGCAAATTAGCTTGGTTGCTTTTGTTCCAAGTAGTGATTGGGTGGCTTTTTCTTAGCTCAGGGTCAAGCTGTCAGAAAACAGAAATCCTCATTACTTTGGCAGCAAAGTGGGAACAGAGCAAAATGAACACAAAGTGCAGCTCTTGAAGATCTGGAGTCATCTTAAGCAAAGCATATCCAGTCCTGTGCAGCTAGACCAACTTTGACCTCAGGAAGCTGAGCCAGGGCAAGTTGTTCATGAGTAAGAAAATGATTACTACACAGTAAGCAAGAATTAGGAGATAATGTTAATATCACTATTAGCAGTTAAGTTTGAGGCTGACAAACAGGGTTTGAGGAGAAGTTTCATATGCATGAAACCTTCCAGAGTCTTCAAAGGTGAGCCTGCGAGGGCCAAAAACAACAGAAAGGGGGGGGGGGATTAGTTGCTTTTTCAGATTGATCAATAACCTGACGTTCAGCATGGCTATGCTGAACATCATTCTGATTGACAGCAAACTGAGTATAGCCTGGACAAGTAATCCCTGTGGAGATTGAGACCCAGATGTTCACCCCCAATCCACATTTATATCTATGTACTGTACCACTCACCACAGGCCAGTTGTGCATTAATGCACAGCTAACTAACCTGTGGGTTCCAAACTGCACACTGTAGAAACCACTACATTTGCTCTGCTAGTCTGGCTGTGGATTACTGCTGCTGGGGCCATCTAATGTCCCATGGGTAGTGTGGTGTATTCAAAATGACTTACATGAATCGCCGCATTAACGTTCCATGTTAAGCTTCGAGCCAGACGAAGGCTCCTCCGAACTAACGCACTATTGGTCGCTCCACAACAGCGACCAATCAGAACTGCACCAATTCCCTGAGAGGGAAGAACCCTCATTGGATGTTATCCGAGCAACCTCATTGGTTACTTTGTGTAAATAGGTGTGGCTACATTAGCCCGGGAATGTTTAAAAGGAGCCTAGCTCCCAATGTTAATCTGTTCTGGTTATGACTTCTTTCAAGCGCTTGTTCGTACCTACAATAAAGCTGATCACTTTTGTTGAAATCACTAACAGGCGATCTAACAGGTAGGGTTCCCATTTGCCTGCTTATGGTGGGAGACCTCCAGTTAGTCTTGCCACTCCCCAGGTTGGGGAGGGGGGTCCTCCAGTTTTCAGGGCTTCTCTCCACTGTTGGCCAGTGGAAGAAACCCTGCCTCCAAACAGCCACATCCCCATGTGACTTCCCCAGCACGATGATGTCACCTGGAAGTAACGTCATCATGCTGGGGATGAAGTGAAGGGACGCTCTGGTTTAAGGGCAAAACTCTATGATTTTAAGCCAATTTTACCATAGGGTTTTGTTCTTAATCCAGAGTGTCCATACACAACATCCCCAGTGTGATGATGTCATTTCCAGATGATGTCATCACATCAGGAATGTTCTGGAACACTCCCCAAATCCCCCCGCCAGAGCAACGAGGGGACTAGGCAACCCTTCCTCCAGCCAATTGTAGCCCTTGCCCTCCAGTGCTCAGCTCATCTGTGAGTGGAAACTGGAGCAAAGGAAGGCAATCATCCTGAGGAGAAAAATTAAGAAAAAAAATATGGTCTTGGCTACTTAACAGACGTTCTGACCACAGAGTTGCTGGAGATTCCTAGAGCTACCCAGAAGTGATAAATGTAGCTCTAGCAATTGCCAGGAACTCTGTGGTAAGCAGGTTTGACCGCAACCATTTTAAAAAAAAAAATTAGCAGTATGAGCTGTGAATTTAAGGCTGCCAACTCTTGGGAAATTTCTGGGGATTTGGGGGCAGTCCCTGTGTAGTGTGGAGTTTGAAGATGAAGCTCAGGGCGGTGTATTGCCATAGAGTTGTTCTTCTGAGTTTGCCATTAACTCCAGGGAAATTAATCTTTAGAGTCCAGAGACAAACAGTAATTCCAAGAGAACTTCAGGCCCCTCTGGAGTTTGGCAACCCAATGTGAGTAAGCCAAAGAATTGTAAAGATTGAGTTACGAACTGCATTCATGGCTACAGCAAGTCAAACACTGAATTTAGAAGTTGCCATGGAAGATAAAGTTCCCATAAATTCAGGGGACTTATTTCGGATTTCAGTGGCACTTAAAGGAGTTATAGATGCTTGTGATTTTAAAATATCTATATTTCTCAAGTGTGGTCCCCATCTGTGGATATCTAAATCCACATACTGTGGCCACACTGAAACTAAACAGATTTTCCTGCAAACTTGGGGGCCACCCTCAGGTTTGCAGAGAAATCAGAAATGTTTTAAAAAAAAACATCAGGAAATTTAAAACCCCCCCCCCCCCCGAAACAAAAGTGTTGCCTTTGCATGAGCGGACAACATACTTGCATTTCTTCTTCAGAGCTGGTAGTGTTGGTGTCCCAGAACTGCTACGGGCCTGGCTGCAGCAGTGGTAAATTCTGGGGCTTCGGGACCAGACTGCGGTGATGGTGGATGCCAGGAGCTGCTCTCTGGGCCCAGCTGCATCGATGTCAGCATCATGGAGCCTCTCTGGGCCCAGCCAGGAACTGCAGCTGGTAAGATAAAGTAAGACTGGGGGAGAAAGAGATGGGGGGGGGAGATACTGACAAGCAGGGAAGAAAGAGGGAGGAGTGTCAGAGAAGGGAAGGGAGGAGAAATAGAGAGGGGGGTAGGTTGACAGAGGAGGGGAGGGGAGATTGATGGAGAAGGGATGGGACAAAAGAGAGGGGATAGGTTGACAAATCAGGGGAGGGGGAGAAAGAGGGGGGAAATTGTCATAGAAGAGTAGGGTGAGAAAGAGAGAGGAAAGATTGACAGAAGGGGGAGGGGTGAGAAAGATGGGGGAGATTGTTAGAGGAGGGGGAGAAGGAAAGAATCAAAGGGGGGATGCATCCTCCCCACAGGTTTCTTGCTGGTCCCAACCAATGTTCCCTCTAAGCTGTGGAGTCTTGTGAGCAAAAATTCTACTTTGTGAGCCACTGGCATTAAAGTTGTGAGCGAGTGATTTGGCTCCTGCATCAATTAGTTTCCTTGGAGCCATCCTTCCTGAGCTAAGACAAAAATGTGTGAGCCGGAGACTAAAGAACTGTGAGCTAGCTCACACTAACTCAGCTTAGAGGGAACAGTGGTCCCAACTTGTATTTTATATAATTCAAATTATTATTGTGTTTTATATTATTGGGAGAGACTCAAGGCAGTCAAAAAAGGTATAAAATCCTGGGCTGGTTCCAGTGAGGTATCCTTGGCATGAATGTTGAAGTCCCTTAGAACTATCAGTCTAGGAGTCTCCAGCACCACATTCTACAGTGTCTCTGCCAACTCATAGGGGTGTCCACTGGAGAACCAGGTGGCAGGTAGTCAAGAAGAATGCCCAATCTATCCTTAGTTCCTAATGTGAGGAGCATACGATCAATGCCAGTGATGGTTTGCACTGGACATCTGTAGAAGTTGAAGGACTCCCGGAGGATATAGCCACGCCTCCTCCCCTGCCAGGTGTGCCGGGTTGGTGGAGGCCCACATAACCAGGTGGTGTTAGTTGGGACAGACACACCATGTCATCAACCATGTTTCTGTTATGCAAGCCACGTCAATTTCTTCTTCCTGCAACATCTCATAGAAGTGTGCAGTTTTGTGCTTCACTTACCTGGTATTGCACAATATTAATGTAGATGTGGGAGAAATGGGGGCCCATGTATCATCAATCATTGGGAAGCTATGGAGGTTAGACCAGCAGCAAGCATTCTTGCTGAAGACTGGCCATCTAGGATAAATCCCACCTCCATACCTACCACCAACCATTTGCACTGGAATAATGCATTCATCACACATCCCTTTCCAGGTAATGATTTCTCCCAGATGCTACTAATAAGCCTCCTCAATACCCCACAATTAACATTCTAGTGTCCACAGAAAGCCATATGAACAGTCTAGGAGCACAGTAAGGTTAGAGGTGACCAACAGGGATTGTTCTGTGTCAGTATGGCTTCTAGTTTCTGGGTAAGTCACAGGAGTAGGTCTTTCTCTTCAATGGTGGGGTACTTTCTTCTATTCATTGCATATTGTTAGCTACCCTGTAAGTGCTGAAGCCAGGCCTACCTGTGAGGGAAAGGGAAGTGGGTGAAGTAATACCATTTCGACTGCAAAACCCCGTTTTCTAAAATGGGCTCTCCCCACTTTGGGATAAAATCTTGTTCTCCTGATCCCACTAGCTGAGTTCAACAGATCCCTGTGCTTGTGCTAACTGTATATAAAAATGGCATTAAAATCATGCAAAAGTAACAAACGAAGTGGAAAGAGTAGCCTCAGATATGGGTGAAAGGAAAAAGCTTATTATGATAACATATGCAGCTTGAAAGAAAGGGAGAACAGTGTTGTCATTCATCCCTAAGTGCAATGTGAGTCTGGTGAATATATCCCCCCCCCTCATATATTAAGAACATAAGAACATAAGAGACGCCAATGTTGGATCAGGCCAAAGGCCCATCCAGTCCAACACTCTGTGTCACACAGTGGCCAGAAATACCAGTGCCATCAGGAGGTCCAGCAGTGGGGCCAGGACATTAGAAGCCCTCCCACTGTTGGCCCCCCCCCCCAAGCACCAAGAAGAGCATCACTTGCCCCAGAGCCCCTAGCTATACCTTGTGGCTAATAGCCACTGATGGACCTCTGCTCCATATGCTTATCTAATTCCCTTTTGAAGCCGTCCATGCTTGTAGCACCCACCACTTCCTGTGGCAGTGAATTCCATGTGTTAATCACTCTTTGGGTGAAGAAGTACTTCCTTTTATCCGTTCTAACCCGACCGCTCAGCAATTTCATGGAGTGCCCACGAGTTCTTGTATTGTGAGAAAGGGAGAAAAGTACCTCTTTCTTTACCTGCTCTTTCCCATGCATAATCTTATAAACCTCGATCATGTCACCCCTCAGTCGTCTTTTCTCCAAGCTAAAGAGCCCTAAGCGCTTTAACCTTTCCTCATAGGGAAAGTGTTCCAACCCTTTTATCATTCGAGTTGCCCTTTTCTGCACTTTTTCCAAAGCTATAATATCCTTTTTAAGGTGTGGTGCCCAGAACTGCACACAGTATTCCAAATGAGGTCTCACCATTGATTTATATAGGGGCATTATTATATTGGCTGATCTGTTTTCAATACCCTTCCTAATAATCCCCAGCATAGCATTGGCCTTCTTTATTGCAGTCACACACTGTCTCGACATTTTCAGTGAGTTATCCACTACAACTCCAAGATCTCTCTCTTGCTCAGTCTCTGCCAGTTCAGACCCCATCAATGTGTATTTATATTTAGGATTTTTGGCTCCAATGTGCATCACCTTGCACTTGGCCACATTGAACCCCATTTGCCATGTTGACGCCCACTCGCCCATCCTTGACAGATCCCCTTGGAGTGCCTCACAATCCTCACTGGTTTTCACCACCCTGAACAACTTTGTATCATCCGCAAATTTAGCCACTTCACTGCTTACTCCCATCTCCAAATCATTAATGAACAAGTTAAAAAGCAGTGGACCAAGTACTGATCCCTGCGGTACCCCACTGCTTACCACCCTCCACTGAGAAAATTGCCCACCTACACTCACTCTCTGTTTTCTATGAACTAGCCAGTTTTTGATCCATAAAAGGACTTGTCCTTCTATCCCATGATTTTTGAGCTTACTTAGGAGCCTTTGATGAGGAACTTTATCAAAAGCTTTCTGGAAGTCAAGGTAAATAATATCTATTGGATCCCCCTTGTCCACATGTTTGTTCACCCCCTCAAAGAACACTAACAGGTTAGTGAGACAAGATCTTCCCTTACAGAAACCGTGCTGAGTCTGCCTCAATAGGTTTTGTTCATCTATGTGCCTACTAATTCTTTCCTTAATAATGGTTTCCACCAATTTACCCGGTATCGACGTCAGACTGACTGGCCTGTAATTTCCCGGATCTCCTCTGGAACCCTTTTTAAAGATGGGAGTGACATTAGCTACCTTCCAATCCTCAGGAATGGAGGCAGATTTTAAGGAAAGATTACATATCTTTGTCAGGAGATCTACAAGTTCACATTTGAGTTCTTTCAGAACTCTCGGATGTATGCCATCTGGGCCTGGTGATTTTTCAGTTTTTAAGTTGTCTATCAGTTTTAGGACCTCCTCTCTCGTCACCTCAATCTGACTCAGGTCTTTCAACACCCCTCCTGAAATCAGTGGTTCTGGAGTGGGCAAGCACTTCTCATCTTCCACAGTGAAGACGGAGGCAAAAAATGCATTTAGCTTCTCAGCCATTTCCCTATCATCCTTCAATACTCCTTTTACCCCTTGGTCGTCCAAGGGCCCCACTGCCTCCCTGGCTGGTTTCCTGTTTCTAATGTATTTGAAGAAAGTTTTATTGTTGGTTTTTACGTTTTTTGCTATATGCTCCTCATATTCCCTTTTTGCCTGCCTGACCTCAGACTTGCATTTTATTTGCCATAGCCTGTGTTCCGTTTTATCAGCCTCACTGTGACTAGCTTTCCACTGCTTAAAGGAATTCTTTTTACTTTTTACAGCCTCCATTACTCTGTTTGTTAACCATGCAGGCTTTTTCCTATACCTGTTTGTGCCTTTCCTAACCTGCGGAATATATATTTTTTGAGCTTCTAGGATCGTAGTTTTAAATAGATCCCAAGCTTCCCCAATTGTTTTGACCCTTTCTACTTTTCCTTTCAGTTTCCTCCCCACGTGTCCCCTCATATCAGAGAAATTACCCCTTTTAAAGTTAAAAATGGTTGTGTGAGTCTTTTTGGCCAATTCTCTATTTGTACAAATGATGAACTCAACAACATTATGATCACTGTTTCCAAGCGGTGCAATCACTTTTACATCTCTCACCAGGTCTTGAGTGTTACTTAGGACCAAATCAAGGATCGCCTCTCCCCTGGTAGGTTCCGTGACCATCTGCTCCATAGCACAGTCATTTAGAGTGTCTAGAAACTCAATCTCTTTTTCCCGGCTAGAACACATATTGACCCAATCAATGTGTGGGTAGTTAAAATCACCTATTATTACACAGTGTTTTTGTCTAGTTGCTATCTTTAAGGCATTCATCATTTTATAATCCTCCTCTATCTTTTGATCTGGTGGGCGATAACAAACTCCCAGTGTTAAGTTTCCTTTTGGCCCCCCTATTTCAACCCATAGAACTTCCAGAAGCGAATCCAATTCACTTAGCCTCTCAATCTTTCTAGACTTTATACCCTCTCTGACATACAGAGCTACCCCACCTCCAACCCTTCCCCCCCTATCCTTCCGATATAATATATAACCGGGAATCACTGTGTCCCACTGATTTTCCTCATCCCACCAAGTTTCAGAAATACCCACAATGTCTATTTTTCCCTCCGACACCAAGCACTCCAACTCCCCGATTTTACCTCGGACACTTCTAGCATTTGTATAGAAACAGCTGTAATTTCCCTTACAAGTTAAGCCTGCATCCTTCCTCTTGCTATCTCGAGTCGTTGTCCGGCAGTCCATGTCACCAGCCATGGCCTCTGTGGACAATTTCAATCCACCTCCCTGTAGAAAAGCAACCGGTACCCCCTCACCTCTCTCAGATGAGCCAACCCGAACCAGAGACTTTTCATCTCCTGTCGGCTTTCCCCCAATATTCAGTTTAAAAGCTGCTCTGCCACCTTTTTGATTTTAAGTGCCAGCAGCCTGGTTCCTTCTCGGGACAAGTGGAGACCGTCTCGCCTGTACAGCTCCCTCTTGTTCCAAAAAGTATCCCAGTGCCTAACAAACCTGAACCCTTCCCCCCTACACCATCGTCTCATCCACGCATTGAGACTCCTGATCTCTGCCTGTCTCTCCGGCCCTGCGCGTGGAACAGGTAACACTTCTGAGAAGGCTACCTTGGAGGTCCTGGACCTAAGTTTCCTGCCCAGCATCCTAAATTTCTCCTCCAGGACCTCACGACTGCATTTCCCCACATCGTTGGTGCCGACATGCACCACGACCACTGGCTCCTCCCCAGCACTATCTACCAGCCTATCTAAAACACGCGTAATGTCCGCTACCTTCGCACCAGGCAGGCAAGTCACCATACGGTCAGTACGCGGGTTCGCCACCCAGCTGTCTACCTGCCTAAGGATCGAATCACCCACTACCAAGAGCCCCCCTCCCACCCTGCTCAGGGATGGTTCCTTGGTGCAAAAGGAGAGCCGCTCACCAGCTGGGGAAGAGGTCCCTTCTGAGGGCACATTCCCCTTATCCTCAGCATGGTGCCCTGTTTCCCCTAGACCCTCATGCTCCCTGACAGCAGCGGGGCTGCCAGATCCAGAGTGGGACGTAGCTAACAAGTCCCCGAGAGTCTTTTCTGTGTGCCTAGCTGACTGTCTCTGCTTCTCCAGGTCAGCCACCTTGGCCTCAAGGGAGCACACACGTTCCCTGAGAACCAGGAGCTCCTTGCACCGAGGACACACCCAAGACTTCTGCCCAGTGGGCAGATAGTCATACATGTGACACTCCGTGCAAAACACTGGATAGCCCCCAACCCCCTGCTGGCATTCTGGCTTCATAATTCTTTTAAAATAAATAAATATAATCCCCCTTTTAAACCCTTGGTATTTATGTGGGTTTTGTTATCAAGTCAAATTATTTTACGGGAAAGACAAAGAGCCTAGGGCCTTGTCTTTCTGGCTCTTTTTGGGCTTCTTACAGCGCCCCTAGTCTAAGAGTCCCTAGGCTAAGAGCCACAGGCAAAGAGCCCTTTAGCTCACCCTTCGGCTCGTGCCAGAGGCTCGTGCCTCTGCCAAGGTGTTTCCTTAAATAGAGGCCTCCCCCAGCAGAGGTCAGGCAGCAGCTATTCAAATTCAAATTCACCCAGGCACTCAATCACAGGCAAAACAATGCCCCTTCCACTTCCTCTCAATTACAGGCAATCCCAGTCAAACAGTGCCCGTTCCTCTCCCACACTCAATCAGCCAGGACTCTGCAAGAACTCTAAGTGCTTCCACACACTCTTCCGATCTGTTTTCCCACAAAATATCCTTAGCTGAATTCTCTCAGCTGAAAGCAAGTAAAAGAAACCCACTCACCTCTCTCACAGCTCTCTCTCCTGCTCCTGCTCAGAGCTCAGCTGGTCTCCTATTGGTCTCCCTGGCTATTGACATTAGCCATGACTGGCTATTGACAATAGCCATGACTATTGACTGGTCTCCCTGGCTATTGACAATAGCCAGGGCTCTTTTTGTAGAAAAAGCCCAGCAGGAACTCGTTAGCATAATAGGCCACACCCAACAGCAGGCACGCATTAGCATATCAGGCCACACCCCTGACAGCACAGCTCATTAGCACATTAGGCCGCACCCCCATGTTACCAGAAGTGTGGTTATCCAGCCACACCCACCTTTTGCTTGTTATTCTGTTTACCTTGTTTGTTGTCAAAACCCAGGGCTTTTTTGTAGCAGGAACTCCTTTGCATGTTAGGCCACACACCCCTAATGTAGCCAATCCTAATGAGTTTCTGATGTTGGGTGTGGCCTATTATGCTAATGAGTTCCTGGTGGGTGTGGCCAACTTGAGAGCCAGCCGGAACTCCGCTCCTGTGCTTCCTGTGCATGCCTGCCCAAAAATAGCCCTGTCTGCACTGGGATAAGGAGAGGAAATATTACAGGAATCTGTACGCGGGGCACAGCATCCTAGGACCAAACAACATGGCTTCCATGGGACTTTCCCCAGAAATATGTCTGACTTTATCAAGAATAGCCAGGTAAAGAATTTTGAGCAAAAAGTAGCAGCTTCTATCTATACTCGGTCATTTAGTCTTTGGGTTACTGCCTTGCTTACTAGACAGAGAGTTAAGTCCAATGCAGGTATAATTTGTGGCCAAAGGGAAATGCCCCAGAAAGATAATGGCACAGCTTCCATTAGTACTTTGAAATCACCGAGAGGATCTAGAAATGGGATTCCCAGCATCTCCTTTGTTTTGTGTAGTTTGGCCTTTAGTGAGGTCTTTCCTGGAAAGGGAATGAAAGGACTGGGGCTCTGACCTTCTAAGAACAAAGCTTGTCCTGGTGGCCTTACCGACTGAGGTCAACATGTTGCCATGAAACTCTGCTGAATCTGAGCAAGAGAATAAACTAGTCTTTGGCACTTGGAGGCTTAGCTGGGCTTTGGGTTCTTCAGCTTTCTTCGGCAATCTTCTCTTCTGCATACTGTGCAACATTTCACAGATGAAGGGTTAGATCCAGCAGCCCAGCAGCTGAGGGGACCAGTGGTTGCAGTTCTTCCCCACTCTCCACAGCAGCCACTGGAAACGTAGATTCCCAGAACTGCAGGACCCATGTGGAGTAAGAGTCATGCAGGTGTGAGGGCTGTTGTGAAGAGGGGGAAGGGAAGGAAATTGCCCTTCCACCCTCTTCCATCAGCGGAGTTGGCTCTTCCAAAAGCAGAAGAGGCAGGAGTAAGGGATTTTGCTGTCTGCTCACTGCAGCCCATCTGCCTGCCTGGCTAATGTTCCATGCAGGTCCTGTGATGCTGGGAACTGACTTTCCTGGGGTCAGAAATGGCCATTGGGAGGAAGTGAAGTTTTGCAATCCTTGCACATAAATCTTCAACCCTCACACCATTGGATCGCTGCAGCCAGCCTGAAAATAGAGACATTCCTGATCTGCCTCAGTGGCCCCTTCCCTAACCCTCTGAATATTCCCTCTTCCTTTTCCCCTCCCCCTTTGACAGCAGCTTGTGATGTTTAACCCAAGGAGGTGGCATCAAACAGGGCCACTCTCACGTATTGGTGACAGTCCCATTCTTGATGGGTAGCCATGTTGGTCTGTCTATAGCAGTAGAAAATAGCAAGAGTCCCCCTTAAAGACTAACAAAATTTGTGGCAGGGTATGATCTTCAGGGTATCTGAAGAAGTGAGCAGTGACTCACGAAAGTGCATACCCTGCCACAAATTTTGTTAGTCTTTAAGGTGCTACTGGACTCTTGCTCTTTTCTGCTCCCTTTCTAATTAGTGATGGTGGTTGAACTCTGTGTTTGAACCACAACTTGTTCTCAGATAGTGAGCAGCAGTCCCGAAGATTCCAAAAAAAGTTCGGGTGGATTTATTATTTTTGTAAATTTTAAGATCTGAATAAACAAATATTCTGTCTGTGCATTCTCAGACTGATTTCACAATCCCTATCCCTCAGCTTTGTTTTATGTTGAAAAGTCAATAAAATAAAAGAGGTGTTTCAATCCTGCTGGGGGTTTGAGGGTGTGTGAAAGCTGTATGGCCAGTCATTCTACTGTAGCTTTGCCCACAGCTCTTGGCTGCCTCTGTTTCCATCAGAACGTTCAGGGCTAATGCTGAATATTTTGCATGTCTGTGTTCTCACACGGCTTTCCAAATAGTTGTCTCTCTGCCCCATCCATCTGCCCAACACACCTAACAGAAAACAAAAATTACCTTCGAAAAGAAGTCCTTCCCTTCCTTGTCTCAGTCCAGCTGGGGCGGGTGGGGAAAGCAACATAGCTTATGTTTCTACTGTCCCATCTTGCCTCCCTACCTGATTCCCAAGGCCAAGGGTGGTTATTTGTGTTAATCAGGTCACATTTATGACTTCTCACACTGTTCCAAGCTGCAGTTTGACACGGGAACTTTTCAGCATGTGCCGGCATGAATGCTACCACCTGACGGAGGCCAACCAATGGCAGAGGTACAAAGGAATCACATGCATTGTAACACAGCTGGTTTTAAATTAGGCATTATCTGCCGAATGATGAGCTTGGGGTATATATCCTCGAGGTAAGCCAGTAAACTGTGTGCATGAGTCAAGAGCAGCTACTAGGTGAGTGGTCACGTCAAGTGCTGCCACTGCACAGACACAATACTCAAAATGCTGTTTGTTTTAAATTGCGTGCAGTATGGCACTCTGCTAGATAGTGAACAGGCATTTGTAAACAAGGTAATTTCAATTTTCAGAACTCTTGTTTCGTGAACATTGATATGCACCTGGGCACTCCCACTTGAAGACTTTTCTCCATTTGCTGCAAGCAATATTCATTAACTCTGTATTTTGGCCCGCCCTTCCTCTTTACAACAGGCTGGCCATAGGGCTGGCCCGACTGGCTTTCTCATCAGTGGGGACCCACCCCTCCTCCTCTCAGTCAGGCCATTGTCACGGCAGGAATCTGCCCACTCCTGCACCGCGACCCCCCTTGAGTGCAGGGGTACCCGGGCAGGTTGGGGTGGAAGCAGCCCTGGTCCCCCTAGGAACCCTTGGACAAGCTGTGCTGCAAGTTGTTGCTGGTAAAAGGGAACCCCCATTGTGTTTGCTCCTGGTATCGCCTCTGGGCTTGCCCCTTGGGACCCAGCGTATTGGCGGGTGATCTGACTTCGGCCTCAGCAGAACTGTTGCCCCTCGGACTGCTCTGGTTAGGTTGCAGGTGGGAGAGGCAGGAGGGGCGAGGGAGGGGCTAACTGGAGTCAAGATGGATAAGTAACTGAGTAAAAATTATGCATCTTGACTCTAATTAGCCATTCCTGGCAACACCCTCCCCACTTCCTATGTATATGTAATGGTTGGTGACCTCTGTTTCAAGGTATCTGAAGAAGTGTGCATGCACTGGAAAGCTTATACCCAAAATAAAACTGAATGGCATTTTGTGTTCATGCACATGCATTTACATACATCTATGCCAGAGTAAAAATATGTCTGCCTCCACTCAAAGATTCAGTTTCTAGGAAGGAAAAGTATACGTTGAAGAATGCAAATTCATGCTGACTTTTTTTTAAAGGCAAAATAGGGACACATCAGGGAGAGTGATTTATCAGGAACAGATGCCCAAAAACTGGGACAATGGAAGCACATGCTCTTTAGTCTCCTTGCTTCAAAAGACCAACATCCTGATTACAGCTTGCTCCATAATTACCCACATGGGGGAAGTAGAGGGTTATTTGCTGCCAAGCAGAACACACAATAAAATATCAGTTGATCAGAGAATGAGAGACATTAGAGAGGCAATAATTTTGGATTAAATCCCCCTCTGCTGAAAAGTAGGTTCCATGAAACACCAAAGGCGGTGCTGCCATTTTCCAAATTAAAAATGGTGTGTGTGATAACAAAAATGTCAAAGTTTAAACACGTTGAATGGTGGCTGGTGTAAAGCTGGTAAGATCAGTGATCTTTGTGTGGTCCTCGTAAGGTTCTTATTTTGTTATCTATTTTATTTAGTACATTTATACCCTGCTTTTCTCTGCAATGTTGACTCCAACATATTCTTTTCATAGAATCATAGAGTTGGAAGGGACCGCGAGAGTGATCTAGTCCACACAATGCAGGAAATTCACAAATACCTCTCCCTCCATACCCCCAGTGACCCACGCCCAGAAGATGACAAAAACCTCCAGGATCTCCAGCCAAACTGGCCTGGAGAAAAATTGCTTCCTGACCCCGAAGTGGCAATCAGCATTTCCCTGGGTATGAGGACCACAAGAACTAACAACCCTTCCTGCCCTCCCTCTCATGATCTGCCTAAATTCACACAATCAGCATTGCAGTCAGATGGCCATCTAGCCTCTGTTTGAAAACCTCCAAAGAAGGAGAGCCCACCATCCCCCAAGGAAGCCTGTTCCATTGAGGAACCGCTCTAACTATGAGGAAATTCTTCCTAATGGTTAGCCAAAAACTCTTCTAATTTAATTTCAACCCGTTGGTTCTGGTCTGACATTCTGGGGCAACAGAAAACAAACAACTCCTCACCATCCTCTATATGATAGCCCTTCAAGTACTTGAAGATGGTTATCCTATCACCTCTCAGTCATCTTCTCTCCAGGCTAAGCATACCCAGCTCCTTCAACCTTTCCTCATAGGACTTGATCTCCAGGCCCCTCATCATCTTCGTTGCCCTCCTCTGGGCATGTCCCAGCTTGTCTATATCCTTCTTAAATTGTGGTGCCCAAAACTGAACAAAATACTCTAGGTGAGGTCTAACAAGAGCAGAGTAAAGTGGTACCATCACGTCACGTGATCTGGACACTGTACTTCTGTTGATACAGCCTCCATTCTATCCTCACAACAACCCTGTGAGGTCGGTTAGGGTGAGAGAGCCCAAGATCACCCAGAGAACGGGGACTTCAACCGGATCCGGATGCTGCAGCTAGTGCAAAATGACGCGGCCAGGCTGTTGATGGGTCTCCCTATTCAGGAGCACATCCAACCTGTGTTAAGGGCATTACACTGGCTGCCTATAGCATACCGGATCCACTTCAAAGTAATGGTTCTTACCTTTAAAGCCCTATATGGCTAGGGACCTGCATACTTGAGGGACCGCCTTTCCCCATATGTATCCCAAAGAGCACTGTGATCAGGGACCCAGAATCGGCTGGTCGTCCCGAGTATTAAGGAGGCCAAGCTGGCGACGACCAGGGCCAGGGCTTTTTCGGTGGCGGCTCCACTCTGGTGGAATGAGCTCCTGGGGGAGACCAGGGCCCTGCAGGACCTCCCACAGTTCCACAGGGCCTGTAAAACATAGCTCTTCCGCCAGGCCTTTGGAGCCGCCACCACAACTAGGACTAACACCACCTCAATCTCCATCGCTATTGGTCATGGTAACTGAAGAGCCCTGACCCGCTGGACCCTAATCTGCCCGTGCCAACTCCCCCTCCCTTTTTTGTGACATCTGAGGCTGACCTTTATGACATCGGAAGCTGGTTTTTGGAAGACCAATCAGCGTTAACGGATAAAACTAGCACTTTACTACTATGGTTTTAATGGTTTTAATGGTATTTTAATGTTAATATTATTGCTGTTATTTATGTGTTTGGATTTTACCTGATTGTAAGCCGCCCTGAGCCAGCTACGGCCTGGAGGGTGGGATAAAAGTCTAATAAATAAATAAACAAACAAACCTGGGTCACCCAGATCCTAGTCCAACACCCAAACCATTACCACCACCCCCAAGTGGCTGTTGTACTGGATCCAACCCTTAGTCTCCCTTTCTTGGCAGCCCTGCCTTTCTGCATAAGAGAACACCTCATGTGCTCTACTCCTGGCTGGTGGTTCCCATCTTTAAACTTTGTCATAATTGCAGAACAAGAAGCGTTGTGTGGATGAGAACTTCTGCTGGACCGAAAAGCCAGTGCTGGATTCTCACGGCAAACTCACCCCTCTCTGCCGGAGGGCTTGGAAACCTTTCGCTCCACTTCTCAGCAGCAGCAGCAGCAGTTGTGAAATCTCAGGAGGAGGATGGGGCCACCCAGAGTGTGTCAGTTTATCAGCTGGACAGCTGTGGTGTGTCTGCAAATGCCAAAGCATAAGCTTCCTGGCAGGGAAAGTAGAGATGAGGGCCAGCACATACAGAAAAGGCTCCTGAGTTTCTGTTACACTTAAAATCAGAGCCAGGAGTCGGACCTGCTCATAATTGTATTGCACCACCCCAGTGGCACAAAAGCTGACTTAACGGCTGCTGCGAGATTTTGTTTAGGAAGGCGTGTCCTACAACAGCAAGCAGGAAAGTTACGACGCTTGTCCTGGCACATGGGACACGCTTTCAGAACAGGACAACAGGACGATGCTGTCCTCGTGCTAAGGCTGGGTGTGCAGACAGGGTTTTCCACTGAAAGAGATGGCAGCAACTTCCTGGTTAGCATGAATAACACACTGACCTAGTTTGACGACAGGGGAACTGCTAAGGAGAGAGGAGAAGCGATTTTCTACAGGAAGGCTGTCTTGGTGGGTTGGGGAAGCCTGCTTTGGCCTTCTAGCCACCAACATTTCTCATGCGAAACAGAGCCTGAATTCTAGTGCTCCTGGGGGTGGGGGGAGAAAGCGTGCATCTATCAGAGAGAAGAAGACGTATGGGGGGAAATATTCTGAAATGTTCCGACACTGCTGCAGGGAATGGAACATCTTTGCTCGAGATTGTGATGTCCCCCTTCCCTGTTTTCCTCATCTGGTTTAGCTATGCTGATCCATGCCACTGTAATCTAGACTGGACTACTGTTGGAATATACTATCTGGGGCTGCCCTTGAAGATTGCCTGGAATCTTCACTGGAATCTTCAATCAGTGTAAAATGCATTGGTTTGACTGTTTGGAGTTAGCTGCTTTCCATGGTACCAGTGTTACAACATCTTAATTAGCTGCCAGTGGCTTCTGGGCTCAGATCAAGGACATGGTGTTCCCACTTAATGCTCTTCACAAACTGGGACCCACAGATCGGAAGGACTACATTTCCTGGTATATGTTGATGCACCAGTCTCCTTCATCTGGCCAATGCCTCCTTTATATCCCTCCTAAGATCTGGGAACTGCCACCACTCGAGGCCAGGCTTCTTCTGTGACTGGCCCAATCCTACGGAATAGCAGGCCTGGAGATGTGAAGAGCGTATCCTTCCTGCTCATCTTCAGGATAACGTCCGTAGTGGAACTCTCC
Source organism: Gekko japonicus (assembly GCF_001447785.1). Classification (NCBI taxonomy): domain Eukaryota; kingdom Metazoa; phylum Chordata; class Lepidosauria; order Squamata; family Gekkonidae; genus Gekko; species Gekko japonicus. The sequence continues at coordinate 206,535 of NW_015173195.1, read as the reverse complement.
CACAAGTCTTTCTTAAATGGCTTTTGGTTGGGCTGTATTTTGAGCACAGTTGGCTTCTGAGATTTTTGGTGAAGCTGCTACAGTAAATTAGTTGTGATTGTATGCCTATTAGATTGCATATATTTTCCTGTGCTCATGGGCAGATTTCCTCCGTCTTAATTTCACAGGGCAGCCATGTTGGTCTGCAGTAGAACCGCTAGATTGGTGTAGTGGTTAGGAGCGTGGACTCTAATCTGGAAAAACTGGGTTTGATTCCCCACTCCTCCACATGCAGCTGCTGGTGTGACCTTGGGTCAGTCACAAGTTTTCCCAGAGCTGTTCTCTCAAGAGAAGTCCTCGAAAGAGCCCTCTCACCCCCACCTACCTCACAGGGTGTCTGTTGTGGGGAGGGGAAGGGAAAGGTATTGTAAGCCACTCTGAGACTCTGAATGAAGGGCAGGGTATAAATACAATATTTTCTTCTTCTCAATTCCAATTCAACAGCACCTTATAGACCAGCAAGATATTTTTTTGGGGGGTGGGGGTATAAGCTTTCAAGAGTCTAAGGTATCTGACTCCATAGAAATTCCATAGACTCTTGGAAGCTCATACCCCCAAAATTGTGTTGGTCTCTATGGTGCTACAGAACTGAAATCTAGCTGTTCCTCCAACTTAAGTGGCTCTTTCTTTGGAAGAATGGGTGCTTAACTTGGAGGACGTCTCCTTAAGCTGAAGGAAAACTGCTTGGAGGATGGTTAGTTCTGCCCCACTGGTTGTGATACAACAATGCTGGTACATAAAGCGCTCCACATACAGAGGAGTTTCTCCGTTCGCTTCTATGCACAACGGAGTGCTCCACAGATAACATAGAGAACAGAATTTAGAGGCATATAACCTTAGAGATATTTTCCCTTCTCCGCCTTGCTCCGTATCCTGCCACTTCTTGGTTCCTGACATGGCCCAAATCTGCCTGTCTCTCTCTCTCTCTCTCTTTCTCTCTGACTTTACCACTAAGGCGCTCTCATTTATAGACTACTGCAAACTTTCCTCGCCAGTCTTCCTTCCTGCGGTGTCTTCTCATTTCAATCAAGTCAGAAATCTGCTAAACTCATCTTATGTCTTATTTCTGAAGAATCCATGCTATTTTAGGTAGAAAGAGAATCCCAGAAACTGTCCTCATCTTTCAAACGTCTCTTGCCACAGGATTCTTACCAAATCACTTGCCTGAGTTATCTTGAAGTCAGTGTGGAAAGTGACAAGGAGCCAGGGCAGCAGCAGGAGGAAAGCGGCGAGCTGATGGTGGTGGGGAAAGATGACTTTAGCAGAGGCATTAGAAAGCATCTGCAATAGCAACTAATTATTAGTCCAAACACTGGAACAAAACTATGTAAACAGAGACTGCCATAAGGATATTGAAATGTACTTTATTTGTCGACATTTAAACTGTGGTCAAAGCCACACTGGCACACTTAAATGCCCCTTTTATTACTGAAGCTCCCTTGTGCATTGATGTCTGCATCTAGTTTTTGCTTTGTTCATGCTGTCTGGAGCTGAAGGATAGAACTTTTAATTTAATTTTCACATCCTCGACTATGCATAACAGTTGTGCAGCCTGCACGAAGTCCTAGCTTTATGATGATCCTTAGACTTCAAAAATGTAGGTGCTATTTTTTATTTAAAAAATCCAGGAGTTATAAGGAAACTATTATACATTTGAGAAATGACCACTGGATGACAGCAGTGTATATGAATATGTAGTCTATATGCATTCTCACAATTGCTCCATGCACATTGCCCTGTTACTATCATGTTATGACCTAGGATGCAGATGAGGCACTGTTTAATGGGGGGGGGGGGGGTCCTATTACTATGTGTGGTCAGAAGGACCTGCATATTTTTGACATGGGTTAGCACAAATGCATTTGGTGCCAACTTTACACTAAAGTATGTAGCCTTATTTGGACAAATTTGGACAAAGAACCAACAGCAAGAAAATGATGAGATAACCTAACACCTTGGGAAGAAGTATTGAGTGGGTGAATATGTTGAAAACAGAGATAGTTTACTGAGGATGATTAGCACACTCAAGTAGTTACAGCAGGGCTTTTTTTCTGGGGGAATGTACCGGAATGGAGTTCCAGAACCTCTTCGACAAGATTCTTTAAAAAATATTTAAAAGTTCATGGGTTTTCAGTATACAGACTGAAAACTTAATTTTCCTCTTGAGAGTTCCAGCACCTCTTTTTCCAAAAAAAGAAGACGAAAGAAAGCCCTGAGTTACAGTAATATGAAGCATGCAGTAATATTATCCAAACAGTAGAATGTAAATACTCCAAATGCCCCTCACATACACTGTGCAGTGAGTATTATTTAAGAAGGGAGAGGCAAAAGGCCAGAGAGACAGGTAAAGAGGGTAAAGCAGGAGAGATATCTACATAGCTATGCATATTCAGACACATTTCTGAAGTTGAGGTTGCAAATACCTAGCCAGACAATAATACCAAATGGTAATCCAAGAGAAACTGCATCGGAAAGGTGTGATGGAGTGTCCAGGGGCAGTTACCTTGTTACTTGCAAGACAGAGACTGTTTTAGGGACATCGAAATGCATTAGCCATGCAAAGCAGGACTTGACCACAGTCAGGTGCCATATTCGAGATACACAGCAAGACACAG